>NC_138561.1:19287933-19355070 GCF_964273705.1 Natrix helvetica | reverse complement strand
TCGTGCTTCCTAAAGTGCTTCAAAGGTTAACCACCATTGAAGTCATCTATTTTATCCAATCACTACTGAACAAATTGCCTTTTTAAAATGTTTTTTTGGGGATCTATTTGTCATTTATCAGTAGCTCTTTGTTTAGTCTTTAAGGAAATCTTACCACCCAAATGCAGACATTTTGTTCTTGCCCTGCGTCATTAATGGCAATAACCTGACCTTAGCATAGCCTGATGTTTTCTAGGCTGTTCTTTTAGATTCAGCTAACCCTCAGGCTGTTTAAATGTTTACACGGAGAAAATCATTCATAATTGATTTGTTTAAATTGTGCCTTCTTGCCAGGCCATTAAAAAAAGGGGCAATATTAATTAGCACTGGTTTGAGAGAAATCTAGAGGAAGTAAATCATTTGATTCCTTTAATTGTTTTTTTTTCCAAAAAGCTTTTAGTAGTTTACTAGATATAACAAATGATGCCTACATAAATCAGAGGTAAGGTTTTGGGGAAGGGATGCAGTGGATCAGTGGCTAAGATGCTGAGCTTGTCGATCACAAAGGTTGGCAGTTCGGCGGTTCGAATCCCTAGCGCCGCGTAACAGAAGGAGCTCCCGTTACTTAGCTTCTGCCAACCTAGCAGTTCGAAAGCATGTAAAAAATGCAAGTAGAAAAATAGGAACCACCTTTGGTGGGAAGGGAACGACGTTCTATGCACCTTCAGCATTTAGTCATGCCGGTCACAGGACCACGGAGACATCTTCAGACAGCGCTGGCTCTTCAGCTTTGAAACAGAGATGAGCACCACCCCCTAGAGTCAGGAACGACTAGCACATATGTGCGACGGGAATCTTTACCTTTGGGGAAGGAGGAAAAAGCACAAAATGCGAACAATTGGGGTCCCCCCCCTTTTTTTTCTGCCTGAAAATATTTCAGTCTTCCTCTCCGATTTGCCAAAACGAAATTCACCAGTTACGAAACGCTGAATGCCAGCAGAAAGTCCTAAATAAGTCCATTTGTTGTGTCAGAGAATGAAAGAATAAACGTGACCTAATATGGGATGTCCTTCGTTACATTAGACAAGATTAGTTTTAATGCAAGGTATGTAATTATGTCAATTCTAGAGCACGCTCCAACCAAATGAATGGAAGGGAATGTGAAGCTGTTTGTCTTGTTACATGGAAGAACATGTTTTCCTATCTACAAACATCCCAAAGCAATAATTGGGTTGGTTTTTGTGTGTGTGTTTTTTTTTAAAGCTACTGAAAATAATCTAAGCTTTATGCTAATCCGGGCGCATTAAAAATCGATCTCTTCTGTTTTTTTGTGGTGCTAAAAATATGGTCCAGCTTTCGTTCGTACAAGCTTTATCCAGAAAACTTTGACTCCTTTGGCTGGGAACAAGGTCATCACCTTGAATGATCCCTTTTCCCTATTTCATATGATGAAGATGCTTTGGCTCCTGAAACATGGGTCCCGTGATAGCTAAATTAGGGAGCTGTCGCTTGGTCTTCTCCAAACCAGGATAGGAGAGCGATTGTCAGGCGCAAGAAATCGGGAACCAGAGTTGTTGAAATGAGTACGAGTTACTTCCGTGCTATCTCTCTACAAGAATCTGAACTACTAATGGTCAAGGCAAATTTGCGGGAGATAAGAGTCAATGGAATGCAATTCATCTCATTGACTTGGTGTATTTCAGCTTCTGAGCGAGCTCCGTTTTAAACAATGTATAAATATTAATAGTACTGATGAGTATGTATATTTATGAATGTATATACGAGAAAGAAAAATAAAACTTTTTAATAAAAAAAAAGAGATCACCATTTACTGAAAGGCTACTGCTCCAAAGTTCCCCACAAAGAATGAAGAAAACCAGAAGTGCGGTGAAAGGGAGAAGCCTACAAAGTATGGACTTTCCCCATAATAGCAAGAACAGAAGCTAAACAATAGCTAATCCAATGACAGGGTGCAATTCCAAATCTCAATTGTCCTCTAATTTTATAGAAGCTATTGCAACTATTCCAAGGAGTAGAGGAACGTTTTCCACACGCTAATTTGAAAGAGAGTCACTCTGGTTTCCTAAGTGCTTATATAAAGTAGTAGAACATGGGGTGGATGCTAATGAGTCAACAAGTTAATTATACCTCTCCATTTGAATGGGGAGAAGTCTAAAACAGGAAACATTTGGTCTGCAACATTTTTCTTCACCTCCAAGCTTATGGATACTTAAAGCACAAAAGAGGCGGAATCAGACATTGTAATCCTTTTATTGTTGTTTTTCTGGCTTTAAGAAGACCTGGAAGGACATGCGTGTCATGAAAAACTCCAAGTATTTATCCTTGGTCCACCACCATGTCAAAGGTTTTGTATCTTCTCAAATTGCCCATGGGCATTTTTTGGTCCCTTTCTCAGAGTAGACAGAAAATATTGAGGGCTCCACCAATTCTACACACAGTCGTGTCTCTTTATGGATGTTATCCATTTGGCACAATTGGAAGGGTAGAATTTATATATACAGATAGTCCTTGACTTAGAATCACAGTTGGCCAAAATTCCTGCTCTAAGTAAAACCGTTGCTAAGTGAATTGGCCCTATTTTATGACCTTTCTTGCCCCAGTTGTTAAGCAAATCACTGCAGTTATTAGTATCAAGGTGGTTAAGAATCTGGCTTCCCCTGTTTGGCTTGTCAGAAGATCCCAAAAGGTGATCGCCTGAGCCTGTCCAATCTCTTCTTAAAAACCTCCAGTGATGAAGTACCTACAACTCCTGGAGGCAAGCTGTTCCGCTGGTTAATTGTTCTCCCAGTTAGCAATTTTCTCCTTAGTTCTAGGTTGCTTCTCTCCTTGATTAGTTTCCATCCGTTGCTTCTTGTCTTGCCTTCTGGTGCTTTGGAATATAAGTTGACCCCCCCTCTTCTTTATGGCAGCCACTCAAATATTGGAACACTGCTATCATGTTATCCCTACTCCTTCTTTTCTCTAGACTAAAAGGTAAAGGTTCCCCTTGCACATATGTGCTAGTCGTTCCCGACTCTAGGGGGCAGTGCTCATCTATGTTTCAAAGCTGAAGAACCAGCGCTGTCCGAAGATGTCTCCAGGGTTATGTGGCCAGCATGACTCAATGCTGAAGGCACACAGAATGCTGTTACCTTCCCACCAAAGTGGTCCCTATTTTTCTACTTGCGTTTTTTACATGCTGTTGAACTGCTAGGTTGGCAAAAGCTGGGACAAGTAATGGGAGCTCATTCCGTTACACAGTGCTAGGATTTGAACTGCTGAACTGCTGAGCTTTTGATTGACAAGCTCAGCATCTTAGCCACTTAGCCACCGTGTCCCAATTAGACTCTAGACTAGCCATACCCATTGCTTGCAACCATTCTTCCTATGTTTTCCCCTTCTGTCCCTTAATCATCTTTGTTGCTCTCTGGAAAGAGTGCAGGAAATCTATCTCTCTATGGCTGAGACAAGGTTTGTTGTTCTCCTCAAAGACCCCTTTCTCCGCCACATTCCCTCTCTGTGATTTCTCAAATGGCAGGTTTTCCAGGAACACCACAGATGCCCCTCTGACTTTTCCCATCTCTCTGCCTCTCTTTGAACGGGAAGTGATTCCCCACTTTCAAAGTCAATCAGCATCTCCGTTTTAATCAGAGGGAGCTTTCAGCTTCTCCCGACTTAATTGTCCCCCTCCCCACCTCATGCATCCCAACTGCTTAAGACAAGGGGCTTTGGAATTTGAATCCGCAAAGGGAGCCTTTTGACATCCGATCTCGGAGCGAGGGCCCTTTACATCTCAAGGTGCCTTGGAATTTCATTTAAGACTTAGGTTTGCCCCGGAAAAAAAAAAGGAAAACAATACCGCTCTGTTTCTATTGCCATTCATGTCAACTTTTGTTTCAGCCTAAAATAACACTTTTGCCCGGGGGCTGTTTTCTTAACACTGCTAAAGCTTCAGTGTGTGGGGGGAACCCAGTGGAAAATGTTTGTCTTGGGATTGTAATGGTCCAAGCTAATAAGGATGTGATGATGTATAGGTGAATTTCTACTCCTGAAGTCCTGTGTGACAGAAGGATTAGGCCTGCCCTTATCTCCTAAGACATCTGGATGAGTGTCTGGGTTTTCATTTCACAACGAAATCACCGGGGACTAGAGTTATGTTATGCGCTTATGAACAAAGTGGAATATCCCTCTTAAGAGAAGAGTGGATTACATTAGATAACTTTGCTCCAACTGGAGAACATTTGAGAATGTTGAGCAGAGGACAGAGGGCCCACTAATATAAACAAACAGGGGGCCTAAATTTGTGTCCCGTGTATTCGACATCTAAAGGCACCGGAGGGGTGAAATAGGACCGCATGGAAACGGAGCGATAAGGCTAAGCTGACTTTTAAAAGGGCAACATCAAACTGCCAAAGACAACTAACCAGCCCTAAACTCCTCATAACAAGGCTATATCATCCCAGGGAATTCGCTGTTGGAAAAACAAAATCGGAGCCCAGATAATAACCTCAAGCTGCTGTTAAAAGATCTCTAAAGAAGAAGAGAAGGTTCCTGGCGGGGGAGGGGGACACTCCGTTTGTACCTTTCTAGGAGTTTGAGTTCTTAAAACTTTGTGGTTTTCTCTTTGTCTTCCTCCTGGTTTGCTGCTGTGTAGCTGTGTCTTTGAATGTGCAAAATTGTGGGTACTCAAAGAGAGGGAGCTAAGTTTTTAGCTGCATCCACCTATAAATAGACTCTATCTATTTACCTATATCTATCTATCTATCTATCTATCTATCTATCTATCTATCTATCTATCATCATCATCATCATCATCATATATTATCTATTTTCAATCATTTATTTGTTTATGTGTTGGTTGGTGAGTTAAATTTATGTAGCTGTTTATCTCATCTATCTATCTATCTATCTTTCTTTCTTTCTTTCTTTCTTTCATCTATCTATCTATCATCTATCTATTTATCATCTGTCTGTCTGTCTGTCTGTCTTTCACAGAATAAGATATAAAGCATTTCATGGACATTGTCATTTGAGGGAGCTGAGTAGGAAAGATTTGCATTATTCGAAGAAAGAAAGGTTATTTGCAGAAAAAAAATCCCCAATACATACAGTACATATCCATCATGTAGAACGTTTCAAAGACACTTTCTTATTATCTATGCATAAGCCAAAAAGTGGCTTTATTTTTGTTTATGACAGACCACAAATGCCACCCATTTCCGAGGATGTTTCATCCCAACAAATGCAATTCCACCTTTTCCACTTTGGGACAAAGTGCCTTGGGACAATCTAGGAACCATGGATTGAGCTGATGGTATCAACTGGTCCAGATATGGCTGTTGAGTGGATGCTGAACAGGAAGAATGTCTTTTGAGTTGGTTGTCGCTTTGATGCAAGAACGAGAGGAGGGCCCAAATGATGTGAAAAATGCTGTTATGCGTGTGAGCTGCCACGGCTTCCATCGTGCACACAATCAACAGGTGTCCCTCCCTAATACTGAAATTATTAAGGAGAGAATCCTAACTGGAGAGTGTTTCAGGACAACTGTGGGAGGCTGTGGATGTCTGTGCCAAGTCTCTCCCCATTCTGGTCTGTTTGTAAGTCAGGCTTTGCAAACGCTCAGCCCTTCTAAACACGCTCACACAATTTTCCTGGGAAGATAGAATCTGCTTCCATTGTAGCCAAGTTGTGAAACCATGCTTTCCCAAAATACAATCTTTTTTAAAAAATCTTCTGCTTTTGGCAGATAATAAGAGATAATCAGGCTGCTCTTAATGTTAGGCTTGCTGGATCTACTACTGGTGACAACTTTTGATGGTTTGTAACGAGACTGTTGTAACAAAGCTTTCCTAGCCACATATGAATTGTATCGCCCTTGTAACTGGTTTAGCTGCAGGTTTTTATTAGAATTATCAAGAAAGCATCTTGTTGAATATTCAAACATCTGTTTCAATCAGAACTGGACTTACTAGTTGAGAAAGGGGAGGAAATGTTCTTTTGGACACATTTTGGAGATATTTAGAGATTAGAAATCCTGGAATTGTCCCACGTCCGTATACAGAGAGAGCAGGACTTGGCAACTTGAAAACATGGGAACTCAACTGCATTTCAATTTGCCTTTGTTTATCCTGAATAACAGCAGGGAACTGGTCCTAATTTAAAAGGTCTGGACTGTTGAAAATAGGTTAAGCAAGTTGGTGAGCTTTTAATAGCACTTAGCTGCAAATCAAAACAGTCTACTGATGGATACAAATCCATGTTCTGTGAGCCATTTGTATGGTAGGTAGGTAGATAGGTAGGTGGGTGGGTGGGTGGGTAGAAAGGAAGGAAGGAAGGAAGGAAGGAAGGAAGGAAGGAAGGAAGGAAGGAAGGAAGGAAGGAAGGAAGGAATTGTTCTCCTCACAGTGACAACAATTAATCAGTAGAATGGATTGCCTCCAGAAGTTGTAAGTGCTCCCACATTGGAGGTTTTTAAGACGAGTTGGGACAACCATTTGTTTGAAATGATAGGGTTTCCTGCCTGAGCAGGGAATTAAAGTAGAAGATCTCCAGGGTCCCTTCTGACTCTGTTATTTTGTTAGAAGGAAGGAAGGAAGGGGAGGGGAGGGAGGGAAGGAGGGAGGGAAGGAGGGAAGGAAAGAAGGAAGGAAGGAGGGAAGGGAGGGAGGGAGGGAGGGAGGGAGTATAAGTTCAAATATCGTTAACAGTTTTTCGTCATCTTCATCCCCCTGTTGGCTCTCAAGAGTTCTGGTTTGCTTTGTCATGAATTTGACTCATTTAAGGCTTATCCATTCAGTTCCTTGTACTTCTTTGGAATGTTGCTTGACAGAGCAAACCAATCCAAACTAAACCTGAATCATCAAGCCAACCCCCCCGCCCCCGCCCCCAGTGAGAATTAAAAGAAAAAGAAAGAAGCTAGCTGAACCAATGCCAAAACTTCACAGAGCTGTAGCTGGGCCCCAGACAAGCTGGAAACGGTAAATATGGATCTGAGAACAGTGTAAAAAGGATTACCGATCTTTGTCCCACGAAAGAGGGAGAAACACGCAAAGGAGGTGCCTCCCAGCGGGTCCCATACAAGGAAAGATCAACGGATCAAAGTCACTTAGACCAGTTTGCAAATATGCTAATCTCCCTGTTTACCCAACAGTGTCAGTGCTTGCTATACATCACAAAGAAGAAACTGTACAGGGGGAAGATTAATTAATACCTTGGCCTGTGAGCATTTGTAAATAGCTCTTTTCTCTCTTCCTGTATTTGAACAGCTTCAAGTGAGGTATGTGCTGAAAAAAAGAGAGAGACAATGAATTTAAGACAACTGAATGTCAGTTCTTTCTGCAACATGACACACGCCTATGGAACGCACCAAAAGGCGTAGGCATACCTTGGTAGTTTCTTGATGTGGAACAAAAGTTCTCTGCACAATAATTCTTCAGGGTCTACTGGATTGACACTCCCATAAATATTTTGGATCACAAATCCAAGAGCCATTGGTTGGGGAATTATGGGGATCTGGAGAAGGCTTTCAGTGCAGGTCCACAGAAGTCAATGTAGTTTTGGGAGCACAATGTTTTTTTTTTGGTCTCTGTGGAGAAGTGTATCTTTTTGTGATACTACTGGCAGTCTTGCAATGTAGACCCAACAGAGAGAATGATGTTCCTAAGCTTAAGCAGGAGGTTTGGTGTCAGAATCATTAGATTCACTGCTTCCTTCTCCTTCTCCTTCTCCCTCTTCTTCTTTTTATCCTTGACTTCACCTCCCTTCCCTTCATTCTCCTTCTCTTTCTTTTTCTCTCTGACTGCAGCTTCTTTTCCTTCTCCTCCTTCTCTCTGACTTCATTCCTTCTCCTTCTCTCTGACTCCATATCCTTTTCTTCCTTTTTCTCCTTCTTCCTCTTCCCCCTTCCCCTTTTCCTTTGCTTAATTGTGTACCATCAAGTTGATTCTTGATCAGTCAACTTGACTCAAGTTGACTCAAGTTGACTCAACATAGATAGGCCTTCTTCCAGGACAACCTAGGATATCTGAGTCTATCCCCCTTGTGAATGGCCTTCTTTCCTTTCCTTCTATCTTTCTCACCTTTATAGGTGAGATACACATTGTGTATCCAAAACATGATAATTTCAGCCTGCTCATGTGTGCCTCAAGTGAGAATTTTGAGGTGATTGTTTTGATGATCCATTTGTTTGTTTACTTGGCTACCCATACGATTCTCAGGCTCCTTCTCCAACTTCTCCAAAGTTCAAAATGCCAAAGTTCAAAAGCTTCAAGTCTCTTTTTCTCCTACTTCTAAGTTCCCCTTTCACTTCCACGTGTTGTTGGGTTTTTTTAAAAATTAAAAGCAGCTGTAATAAGTGTAGAATGCTGTACATTTCTTGCAAACATAAAGGGCAGGTGTGAACAGCTATTTCAGAATAGGTGCTATTATTATTCTTTGACATGCCAAAGAATACATCCAAAGAGAGCCGAAGTGAAAAAATAAATGTGAATTAAATTCAACGAATGACAAATTAAGCAGATTAACTCCAGCTAACGTGACAGCTTGTTTGTTTAACAACTTTCCTCTTGTTTCATATTAGAAAACTCCGTTCCATGCCAAATCTTAGGACCCAACGGGAGGAGGGATCACGCCCAAAACAGAGATATCTGTAATCAAAATTATGAAAGCAATGTGAGGGGTATTGTGTCACAGAACCTCACCAGTGTTGTATGTGTGTGTGACAGCATGACACACATAGAAAAGGGGTGGAGCCTGGGCACAGTGGAACAATACTGGAATTTGAGATTTCCTTACCTGCCAGAGTCCTGAGTGGAGATACTCCTGCACTAAAACAGAAAGCATTACTTCTATACAAGTGTTTAAATGGTGAAGGTTTATGGAATAATGCATTTATTTATTCACTTTCTAGAGCTGTCCGTCTCAGACTCTGGGTGCCTTACAATTTAGTTTAGTTTAGTTTATTGTCATTGCACCTTGTACAATGAAATTAAATGCCATCTTCAGTGCACATTATGCATAAACATAAAACAAAAACACACATCCCTCACATTCTGTACAATTGTATTGAAAACCCATCAATTTCTGATGAGTTCCAAGTACTCCCCTGCGTTGTAGCTTCTCTATGCTTTATTCACTGAAGAACTCCATGCAGTGAAGCATCACTGCACGAGAAAAGTTCTTACTTCAGGGATGTAAGCGTGGAGATTCTCAGTCCTCCAGGTTATAGTTATCTCAAAGATGCTTCTTCAAAAGGCAACTGGACTTTTTTTTCCTGGAGGAGGAGGAGGAGGAGGAGGAGGAAGAGGAGGAAGGAAGAAAGGAAGAAAGAGAGAAAGAGAGAAAGAGAGAAAGAGAGAGAGAAAGAAAGAAAGAAAGACAGACAGACAGAAAGAAAGAAAGAAAGAAAGAAAGAAAGAAAGAAAGAAAGAAAGAAAGAAAGAAAGAAAGAAAGAAGTTTTGCTTCTCATCCAAGAAGCTTCATCAGTTCTGGTGGAAGATGGGTGGAAGAAGAGGTACTGACAGTTGAGACTAGATAATGGGGGGGTGGAAAGTTAGGTTCTGATAGGATGGTGGGATGGAAGGATTGCATTTCTTTGTTAATTCATGGACATATCCATCCCTCCAGGGAGTCTGAAGGCTGCTCTGGAAGTTGCACAAATCCACAAAAGAAGGCATTGGCTAAGCATTTATGTGGTGCTCCCCGAAAAGATAAAAGAATGAAAACTTGCATGGATCCAACTGTGAAGCTGCCAAGAGTCAAAATTGACTAGAAGGCAAAATAGAGATTCACTGACACAGAAGGCGGAGGCAGAATGGAGAACCGTTTCAGAAGTTTGTAGCTGATCCATTCTGATGTTTGCAACGCCACTGCATCCTATACAAAATCCAGAGATTTGAAAATCTGCCAAGGATTCCGATCCCAAAGCAGGCATATTTCCCACGTATATTTTGTAAGTGAGGTTTTTGTTTTTCACATGAAGACAATGCAAGGCAAGTGACTCAGTCCAGTGTTGTCAAATCATCATGTAGCATCTTATATTTGCATATCAGCAGATGAATTGCTGATTACCATTTATTGCTCTTAAGTGGATATGTAGCAATAACAACAACAATAATAATAAAAGACTAAAGGGAGTGTTTTTAAAATACAGTAGTTAATTATATGACCATGGGGGAGATTATGGGCTGATAGTAAGTAAGCAAGCAAGTAAGTAAGTAAGTAAGTAAGTAAGTGAATGAGGGAGGGAGGGAGGGAGGGAGGAAGGAAAGGAAGGAAGGAAGGAAGGAAGGAAAGAAAGAAAGAAAGAAAGAAAGAAAGAAAGAAAGAAAGAAAGAAAGGAGCAGCAAGGGAGGAGAGGAGGAGGGGGAGGAGAAGAAGGAGAAAGAGGAGGCAGAGGAGAAGAGTAGAGACTTGGTTAATAACAACTGGTTGATTCCTTCCCTTCTTTTTCTATTTTTCTTTTTACAAACAGATCTCATCTATGTTCTACAACCTACCCCCTCCTAAAGCATCATTCTATATTCTCCTGGGCCAAGGGTTTCTCTCTTTAAAAAAAAAATAGTAAGTTGATTCCTGCTTCAAAAGCTGGTTGGCAAAAATTAAACTGGGCCTCCTTTCCATTTCTCATTCATTAAATCTCAGTAAAGTTCATGGGACACCTCTGAAATTGTGTCATTTCTGTCCCATTTCACTGGTGGTGCTTTTAGGTGCTCAACATGTTTGGGGGGGAGTTGAGTCTACAGGACAGATGTATCATTAATTTTGGAGCAACACCCCAATCCAAGAAATGAAGTAAACTTCCTGATTACTTCTCCAAGTAGATTTGGACTCCATGCTTTGCATGGATTCAAGAACATTTCCAAAGTTGTTTTTCTTCCCCGCTTCTCTAATTACAAGGTGTAGGTACAGCAACACTTGTGTGTATTTTAATGGCATCTTTTACAAACAAAACATTAATGTGCAAGCTGCAATTTAGGAGATTTGACCTCTCATGCAAGGTAACCCTACATGTTCCTACAGCTGTGGAATAAACCCACATTGATGGAGTCATAAATGTAGCACAGGTGAAGATGTGGCTGATAAAGGGACAGATCTGATTATTGTACAGTTTGACATTCATACAGCCGCCTACCGTTGTGGGAGAATCTCGATTTTAACAATTGCAGTGCAACCTCTCCTGGCTTCAACCGCTCTTTTACGAGTGGTTGGACCTTTGACCTTTCTAGCGGGAGATCAAACTGCATCCAGACTCAGCCACTTCTCTTCCTCTTTCTCTCTCCTGTTTCTTTCTGAAGAAGAAGAAGAAGAAGGAGGAGGAGGAGGAGGAGGAGGAGGAGGAGGAGGAGGAGGAGGAGGGGGAGGAGGGGGAAGAGGGGGGAGAGGAAGAAGAAGAAGAAGAAGAAAAGAAGAAGAAGAAGAAGGGGACGGGAAGAGGAGGAAGAAGCAGAAGCAGAAGCAGAAGCAGAAGCAGAAGAAGCAGAAGAAGCAGAAGAAGCAGAAGAAGCAGAAGCAGAAGCAGAAGCAGCAGCAGCAGCAGCAGCAGCAGCAGCAGCAGCAGCAGCAGCAGAAGAAGAAGAAGAAGAAGAAGAAGAAGAAGAAGAAGAAGAAGAAGAAGAAGAAGAAGAAGAAGAAGAAGAAGAAGAAGAAGAAGAAGAAGAAGAAGAAGAAGAAGACGACGTCAAGGAGGTTGGAAACAACAGAAAATTGGTTTGGATAGCTGAAGAAGCTGGAATGCACCCCTGGGGTTTTCTAAACAACTCTCCTCGATCGTTTCATAAGATAAACTCAACTTAATCGTGTAGCCACAAATTATCATGTAAATTCTCAATTAAAGAAAAACACACCAAAGAGGAGCTGTAAATCACCACCCCAAGTCCCACCTTCCCAGGTGCAGAAAGAGTGTGGGGGCAGGAGGGGACACCGAACCCTCCCAATTGCCAGGATTACTTCAGAGCTTTCGTCAGCCTGAAGCCAAATAAGCCCTTGTGATTTATGACCGTGTCTGAGATCAACACCGTGAGAGGCTGTTGGAGTGTTAGAAGTGAGCAAGACCACACTGCTTGTTGGGTGGGGGAGGAAGACAGGGTGGGTGGTGAGGAAAAAAACCTAAGCATGCAGGACTAAGCTTGTAAGAAGAAGCCTGTTCTCCTCCTTGGCTTCGTGGTGGTCCCAGCCCTCAGACTCATTTAGAAATTAATATAGTGGCCCACCACTGGTTCTTTCCAGACCTTTTTCCTTGGCTTTGCTTGAACGTCAAGCGATGGTTCAATCTCGGTCAATTAAATGATGCAAATCAATTAAAACAGTGAGGCCAATGTCAACCCATTGTACCGAATGAGCAATCTTCCTGTTGGCTTCCATTATGGTTCTCCTGAGTTCCAGAAGCAGAGCTTAAACTCTAGATTTGGACATCCCAAAATTTGGGGAAAGAAAGGCATAGATTGACAACAGAGGATCGGTTTGGGGAGGTGGGGGTTCTCTATAGAAAAGTCCCCATGTTAATTAAGCACTCAGTAATGGCATTGATCTACAGCAAGGCCACATCTCCTAACAGTTGGGACAATTGATCTGTGGAACGGCTTGCCTCCAGAAGTTGTGGGAGCTCCATCACTGGAGGCTTTTTTTAAATAAGAGATTGGATAACCACTTATCTAAAATGGTGTTAGGTCTCCTGCTTAAGCAGGGGGTTGGATTAGAAGACTTCCAAGGTCCTTTCCAACTCTGTTATCCTGCATGTCTCAACCTTAGCAACTTCAACTTGGGTGGACTTCAGTTCCCAGAATTCCTCAGCCAAAATCTCTGCACAAAGGTTCACACACTGGGGAATGAAGCAAGAGCTAGCTGGGTTCAGAATTGTACTCAATTACAATTACAATCAGAATAGAAGTGACCTTTCTAGTCAAACTTCCTGCTCAAGGTAGGAGTCCTTATGTCATCCCGGTCAAATGGCTGTCCAGGCTTTTCTGAAAAACCTCCAGTGATGAAGCACCTCCTAGAACTTCTGAAGGCAAGATATTCCACTGGTTAATTGTCCTCCCTGTTGGGAAGTTTCTCCTTACTTCTAGGTTGCTTCTCTCCTTAATTCGTTTCCATCCATTGTTTCTTGTCTTCTTGTGCTTTGGAAAATAAATTGCCCCCTTCTTCTTTGTGGAAGCCTCTCAAATACTGGAATACTGCTATCATTTCATCCCTAGCCCTTCTTTTTTCTAGACTGGCCATTTCAGATCCCCAATATGTCTCTCCGCATAAAATAATGACATGTATCATGTGATAAAGATTGAAGGTTCTCCTCCCAGATTAACTATTTGGAAAAGCGGCTTTAGCCTTGTGCTACAAATGAACGTTCAGCCGAATAAAGATGGATTGAAAAAATCCCTCCAAACAATGGTCACGAATCCTCTTAGCCTGTACTCCACCCAAAGGATTGTCATTGCCAGCAGCTTGGTCGGAAATGCTTTTGTAGGTTACCTTCTTGCGCACGCATACACACACACACACACTCAACAATTAATTAAAATCTTTTCAAACTGTTCCGTAAACACACAAGTGCCAGCAGCCTCACCTGGCCAGATAGCAATCAACTGATCAACTCTGCGTTCTCCTCCTCCTCCTCCTCCTCCTGATGCTGCTTTTCATTGCTCCGCTGTCCCCAGGGGAAACTGGTATGCTCCAGCCATCGAGTATTTGCTAAGCATGTTTTGGGTATCTGTGTAATCTCTCCAAATGTGCATGATTAAGTGAGGCCAAACCCAAGTAGTTAGTGCTCCTCCATTGTCAGCACACCATGATCTGGAAGGAGATATGGATTGCTGCAACTTTGCGATGATTTTGCACAACGTAAAACTTTCAGAATTATACTCAATTACATCAGACAAATTTATGCTAGCTTCCCTTCTTCTCCCACAACTAACTAACATGTGGCTTCAGGATTCATTTGAGGATTAGCCAATGATTTCATAGCTGTAAGTCTTCTGGGCTCCAATCTAAAGCACAACAGTCAATGACAGGAATTGGGGAAGATGTTTCTCCAGGTATCTGGAGGACAGGAGGACATTGATCTCCAACCTAGCTGACGTCTGAGCCAGTTGGGGGGTAGCTGAATTGAAGTCTATGTGAGTTGTCCCAAAGGTGCTTTTTTCAAGAGGCAACTGAGTTTGTTTGCTTTTTGAAGATCTTTCAACTTCTTGGATGAGAAGCAAAAGGTCTTCAAAGAAAAAACAGTTGCCTCTTGAAAAAAAAGCATCTTTGGGACAACCATGACCTGGATGACTGAGAATCTCCATAGACAGTTGGAGGATATTTGGATGGAAGTCATCCAGGTCAGGGTTCTCCCAAGAGGCAACTGGACTTTCTGGTTTTTCTTTCACTTCTCATCCAAGAAGAATCTTCGGGTCTGAAGTGAATTGAAGTCCAACACATCTGAGAGTCTCCACACCTGAGAAGATTTTTGCTACCACATGGGAAAAGCTCATGATTCAATGATACTCTAAATTGACAGCTTTGATCAAAGAATATAATACCATTATTTTTGTTTGTACTTGGAAACCAGTTTTGGACTTTGTGCTTGAGATGGAAAAATAGGAATGTTGATTTTGGGTTTTGCTGATTACAAAGGTTTGATGTTATAGAGATGGCTACTATATATTATTATATAAAAGTAAAAAGTTGACACCAAAATGTGTCAGAAGTCAGTGCTTTTCCTTTCTTTTTTCCCCCTCTATCCTACACACTTTCTTCTCTTCCCCTTTTCCTCCCCTATTCCCTCATTCTCTTCATTTTTCCGTTCTATTTCTGTATTTTACCTTTTGATAAACTAAAATTAAACAATTGAACTGCCAATAATTCAGTGATACTTATCAATATTTATCCGTTAGGGTTTGAATGCTGGAATGCTGTAAGCTGCCAGGAGTCATGCCTAAGCAGGGGGTTGGACTAGAAGACCTCCAAGGTCCCTTCCAACTCTGTTGTTCTGTTTCTATTTCTACATGAGATGGGCGACAAATAAATTTAATAAATAAATATAAACTTTGTGTCCATTTGAAGTTCTCTTCGTTAACGATGAAACATCCAGCATTGAAATAATGAGTGTTACATTATAATTTAAAAAACAGGGGTACCCAATGTGTGCTGGCTTTGTTGAGGTCAGATGCAAAGACAACCTCCTACAGATATTAGGAAAATCAAGCAGTGAAATAATACAAGAGAGATGCAAGACGTAAGGAAAGATTTTTCACGCGTGGCATGCCTTCCACCAGAAATGTTCCTTTCTCTCTTACACCGCCCACTGGTAACCTCTGCAAAATATTTGTCAGCTACATTTGCCAAAAAAAATAGCTTTAAAAAACAACAATGAATGTTTCACTGATAAACAACAGCAGTTCATTATCTCACCTGCCCGCCCACAAACAATTTACAACATCTTCTGTTCTACGAGGTGGACTTTTTGTGCAAATCTTGAATCATGTACAAAGGAATAATTCTGTAGTTTTTTCCCCCTAGGTCCACTAAGCTTTTCGGGACTTCAGGGGGCTTCCAAATTCTGAACAAATAAAAGCAATATTGTTCCATAAGCAAACACAGATACTGCATGGAGTTTCTGTAACCTTTGCAAGGGAATCTCGTGGGTGGCTCCCAGATTAGAGTCTATGAAACTGTCGGTTGTGGACTAATCGCAATACGGCTTAAGTAGCATCAGCTACTGTTAGAAAAACAAAAGATTGATGAAATGGAAGAGGAGATAGCAGGATTTATTCATTAAACTATGGCTCTGATTTCATTGCCTTGCTGGAGATTTGAGAGGTTAAAAAAATTAAAGGAGAAAAAGTGCATAAGATACATCAGCATATATATAGGGATGTAGTGGCTCAGTGGCTAAGACACTGAGCTTGTCGATCAGAAAGGTCGGCAATCCCTAACACCACATAACGGAGTGAGCTCCTGTTACTTGTCCCAGCTTCTGCCAACCTATCAGTTCCAAAGCATGTAAAAATGCATTTAGAAAAATAGGGACCACTTTTGGTGGGAAGGTAACAGCGTTCCATGCACCTTCGGTGTTTGGTCATACTGGCCACATGACCACGGAGACGTCTTCAGACAGCGCTGGCTTTTTGGGCTTTGAAACGGAGATGAGCACTGCCCCCTAGAATCAGGAATGACTAGCACATATGTGCAAGGGGAACCTTTATTTTTAACTGCCTTGGATATGTAAAGTCACCTTTCTCAAACTTGGCAACTTTATACAGGTGGACTTCAAGTCCCAGAATTCCCCAGCCAGTAGGCAGAAATAATATGTCAGTCAGACAGGCAGAATAATAGAATTGGGAGGGACATTGAAGGTCTTCTAATCCAACACCTTGTTCAAGCAGGAAACCCTACACTACTTCAGACAAATGGTTATCTAACCTTTTCTTAAAGACTTCCAGTGTTGGAGCATTCACTACTTCTGGAGGCAAGTTGTTCCACCGGTTAATTGTTTTAACTGTCATGAAATTTATCCTTAGTTCTAAGTTGCTTCTCTCCTTGATTAGTTTCCAACAATTGCTTCTTGTCCTGCCCTCAGGTGTCTTGGAGAATAGCTTGACTCCCACTTCTTTGTGGCAGCCCCTGAGAGATTGGAAGGCTGCTATCATGTCACCCCCCTAGTCCTTCTTTTCATCAGAGTAGACATACCCAGTTCCTGCAACCGTTCTTCATACGTTTTAGCCTCCAGTCCCCTCATCATCTTTGTTGCTCTTCTCTGCACTCTTTCTAGAGTCTCCACATCTTTTCTACATTGTGGTGACCAAAACTGGATGCCGTATTCCAAGTGTGGCCTTCCCAAGGCCTTATAAAGTGGTATTAACCCTTCACATGATCTTGATTTTATCCCTCTGTTTATGCAGCCTAGAACTGTGTTGGCTTTTTTGGCAGCTGCTACACACGGCTGGCTCCTATTTAAGTCATTGTCTAAGTAGGACTCCAGGATCCTTCTCACAGTTACTACTATTGAGCAAGGTACTTCAACAAGCCTTTTTCATGCTGTCCATTGAAAACATGGTGGTTCAATCTTAAATTATTGATCTGAGATTTGTAAAGGTTTTGCCAAAACATTCATTCAGCATCAAAAGGAGGCCTGAAGAAAGGATACATTTATTTTCCACAGAATGAAGGGACTCGGTTTAGATCAAAGTGAGTCTGGTTGACGGGCATAAAAATACCGAGCAATTTTATCCCGAAGAAAGTGAGCAGGGGGCCTCCTTCTTCTTTCTGAAATTTTGGACAGAGAGGTTGCAAAACTTGGACCGAGCTTGAGAAGAATGTGCCTGCTCCATTCTAATTTGTTTGGCAGCTTCTCACCAACCACTCCTCTTCATCCTTGGCCAGAGAACCCCGAGGAGATGTGATTCATGGCACATCGAAGGAACTGGCAGTCTCTTTGGCCTAGTTGTGATGGTTCACGAGCAAGGTATTCCAAAGCAACTCCCAAGACCAACCCACACACATTTCCCAGCATGCCACCGTCTCTGAGGGAGAAGTTCTGCATTCCCATCCCATCATCGTTCAACTTCACATTGCCTTGATTCTCAGCTTTAGAAATTGTGCCCGTCCTTCCTCCCTTCCTTCCTTCCTCCCTCCCTCCCTCCACCCATCCACCTAACCCATCTGTTTTTGTCTTTATCTTCTTCCTTTGTCATTGTCTTTGTCTTCTCTTTTTTCTTTCTTTCTTTTTCTTTTTTCTTTCTTCCTTTCTTCTTTCATTCTTCCTTCCTTCTCCCATCCCATCTTTTTTGTCTTTCTCTTCTTTCTTTCTTCCTTCCTTCTTCCTTCATCCCTCCATCCACCCATCCCATCTGTCTTTGTCTTTCTCTTCTCTTTCCTTTTTCTTTCTTTTCTTTCTTTCTTCCTTCCTTCCTTCATCCTTCCTTCCTTTTTCCCCCATCCATCAATCCCATCTTTCTTTGTTTTTCTCTTCTTTCTTTCTTTTTCTTCCTTCCTTCCTTCCCCATCCATTCATCCATCCCATCTTTTTGTCTTTTTCTTCATTCTTTCTCTTCTTTCTTTCTTTCCTTCTTTCTTTCTTTCCTTCCTTCCTTCTTTCTTTTTTGCCAAGTGTGATTCGACACACAAGGAATTTGCCTTTGGTCTCAGTGTACATGCAAGCTACAACTGATCAATTATGATCATAATCATAAAATACAATCACCATAAATCATAAGACAAGATTGAGTGATAATCATAGGATGCTAAATAAAAGCAATCAACATCAATCATAAAATACAAACAACAAACTGATAGTTATAAGATGCTAAAGGAATAGGTAATAATAGGAAAGGCGAGAAGGGTAATAGTTAGTAATACAGCCCTACTATGTGGTTTGACGTGCTTTGCTTGGGATTGAAGTTTCCTTTAGTATTCATGTTTGTAAGTTGCTAGTTGGCAAAAACTGAAGAAAAAGCGAATTAAACTCTTTGTGGGGATTAATTGGGATTCTGGGTTACATAATTTGTTCTAACTGCTTTGTGAAATGTTTGTGAGGTTAGGCCAAGTGAGAAAGTGACAAATACATAAATATAAGACCCCGCCATTAAACTTAGTAGCAACTCTCTCAGATGACTAGCTTTCCTTTCTTTTCTTTTAACTGATGTCCTAACGAAGAGAACTTTTGAACTTCCTGACCTTGAATTAAAGTACAAGGATGAACTCTGAAGGTCAGAATGTTTATCTGTTGGTTTCAAGTGTCCTTTGACACCAAAATGTAATTAAGGAGACCACAGTTCTCATGTCAGAGAGGTCCAGATTAATGCAGAAAGGGAACAGTGAGAGTTGCTTAACCTTCTTAGAAATGAACTTTTTTACATTTTTCCTTTCCATGTTGATCACAATGATGGAACCATTTAAAGAGAAAAGGTCAGGGCAGATGTGTGAATTTTACACGAAGCTCAGGGTATAAAAATCTCCAGGGACAAGTGACATGTCTTGTGCTAAACTAAAAGCAGTGGTGGAATTCAGTCAAAATAATATATTTGGAAGCTCCAATAAACCCTTATTTTTTCCCCTTTCACTGGAGATTGAACAAAATCTGAGAATATGCATTTTTCCCAAAAAGAATAGAGAAAAAGAAGATGTGTGTGTGTGTGTGTATTGTGTCACAACCCCTGGTATGCCCAAATATGGGAGTGAACACACTACTTCCCTTTTCTGTCTTTTGGCTCACTCCAGGAGACCATCCAGGCAGAAAACCATATTTTTAATGTTGCCTTTGTTATATTTGTGTTGTATTTGTGCTGATAAATAACTAAAGGGAGACTAGTATAGATCTATTTCAAGCTATTTAGCTCTCATCAGCTAGCCATACCCTTACTCAAATCCCAGTAAGGGTATGGCTAGCTGATGAGAGCTAAATAGCTTGAAATAGACCTATACTAGTCTCCCTTTATTTATTTATCAGCACAAATACAACATATACAATATATATATTCCACCAATTAGCTTTCCACGACCAATGATAGAAAATAGGAGATAAAATTATCCTGACTCTATCTGGTCTGAATATTTTGAATGGAACTTCAATCAATCATTCAATCATTCAACAAACAGACCAGTATTGATGATGTTACCTAGATGGGTCATGAAATATCTGCAAGAAAAGCGACATATAATTTTCCTTTGTTGGTAATCAACAAACAGTAAAAAAAAGAAAAAGTGATGTGGTGGCTCAGTGGCTAAGATGCTGAGCTTGTCTATCAGAAATGTTGGCAGTTCAGCGGTTCGAATCCCTGGTGCCGCATAATGGAGTGAGCTCCTGTTACTTGTCCCAGCTTCTGCCAACCTAGCAGTTCGAAAGCACGTAAAAAATGCAAGTAGAAAAATAGGGACCACCTTTGGTGGGAAGGTAACAGCGTTCCATGCGCCTTTGGCATTTAATCATGCCGGTCACATGACCACGGAGGTGTCTTCAGACAGCGCTGGCTCTTCGGCTTTGAAACGGAGATGAGCACCTCCCCCTAGAGTCAGGAACGAGTAGCAGATATGTGCGAGGGGAACATTTACCTTTTCCTTAAAGAACGAAAGCTGACACCAGTCAATAATTCTCTTTTTTCTTTCATCTGAAAATAGCATACACCGTAAAAAAAATATATTATTTTTTTGCTAAGTTATTCAGAAGACCCAAAGCTATTTCTGGGTGCCTTGTGCTTCCTTTCACTCAAACTGCCTCAATAAAATACTGCTAGAAATAAATACTCAATGAATGATCAACAGTCTGCTGGCAAAAAGAGACAGTATGCAAATGAGAAGATAAATTATTTTTTTATGAATGATTAGCCAGGATTGCACTCCCTCCCCAGGAAGGAACACCTGATTTACATTTCTGTTTACTGGAAATCACCCACTTACTGATGTCCTCGCACGATATGGAATGAAGCAGCAGCATCTGACTCAATTATTTCCTAAATTCATCACAAAACTACATTAAGTATCTTATATACCATGTAATTGTCTGCAATGAATGCTGTTAAGACAGTAATTGTGTCATCACAAGTTAATTTATTTCCAGCGAGCCTGAGCAACACAGATATTAATCTCCCGGAGTACAAAAACTGTTGTTCGGGGTGAATTCATTTGTTTCTCCCGATATGAAAACAAGGTCCCTTTCGTGGGTCTGTTCACATCAATTGCTAACTCATCACCTGGAGAAGCTGCCAAATTGAAAGGCAGAGATCACTTTAGGTGGGAGATTCCCTTCGAACAGCGAACGGGCCAGAAATAACATCCGTTTCCTTTTTCTGGACTTTGGATTTATATCAGGATCGTCTCTCTCTCTCTCTCTAAGCAGCATCCCTACTACGATGGGAGATACATTCACTGACTTCCCTTTGCGTGGGTTAAGGCTGGAATTGGGACAATTCGCCACTGCCAACTCGCCACGCCCATCTCTATTAAAAATATTAGGTTTTTCTCTTTTTTTCCCCTCTCTTCCAATTTTCCATTTTTGTAAATCATTGGTTGATTGTGCGAAAAAACCCTAATATTTCTGGTAGAGTTGTCTAATGCAGTCAATTTATGTCTACAGAGATTCTCTGTCATCCAGGTCATGGTTGCCCCAAAGGTGCTTTTTTAAGAGGCAACTGAACTGGTTTTTCTTTGAAGACATTTTGCTTCTCATCCAAGAAGCTTCTTCAGTGTCTCTGTCTCTCTGTCTCTCTCTCTCTCTCTCCCTCATTCTCTCTTTCGATCGCTCTCTCATTTCTTTCTTTTTTTAAAAGAATTTTATTGGTTTTAAAACATTTATGGGGAAAAGGTAAGAAGGTACATAGAAAATTTTGGTAGCTCCCATGCTAGTAGTAGAAATCCCTCCAAATCTCACAATTTTACAAGTTTAAAAATAACATATAAAAGATAAGCATAAACAGAGTTCTTACTTTATATCAACCATGTGTTCAATCATCTCTTTCTTTGTCACTTTCTAGTATATCAACAATTACAGTAATATTTCAAATACATTTATTTTTCTGACCTGAGCCTTTTCAGTATTGCTCCCTCCCTCGCTCTCTCATTTCTCTCTCTCTCTCTCTCATATACATATTATTATCTACCAATAAAAGAGTCCATGGAGAATCTTAGTCCTCCAGGTTATGGTTGTCCCAAAGGTGCTTTTTCAAGAGGCAACTGGACTTTCTTAGTTTTTCTTTGAAGACGTTTTGTTTCTCATCCAAGAAGCTCTTTCAACTCTGACTGGCTGGTGGAGAATGGAAGGATTTATACTCCTTGCAGACATCTGGACATTTGCATTCTTGTATAGAGCTGTTGGGGCCACTTGCAGATTCATCTGTGTCATCAGGCTCACCTGAGTGGTTCACATTGGTGTGGAGCCTTCTTGGAATTGTTGAAAAGACTCTGTTGTAGAGTCAATTAAGCACCATATTGTGCTTTTTTTCCCTTCCCCCATGAATGTAGGCTTTACAACCAAACCAGGATTATGAGTCCAAGGAAAATGAGAAATCTCATATTAGGCTGAATGATCTTTACATTAACCGTACCGATTAATCCACTTTTACTCTAATTTCTTTGAACTAATCCTGAGCTGAAAGAACATAGTAAAGCCAACCACATAAGCTATATTACAACATTAACTAGGTTGAAATGCAGCTGCCTGTTTTTCAATTCCTAGAAATTCAGCCTTGTACAGTCAAGAACAGACAGACAGCTGTATTGGCAGAACTCAAGTAAAGAATGAAGAAAGTTGCTTTTAAGAGGAGGCACTTTAAAGATGAAAACACCTCCTAATTCCTAAACCAGCCAGGTATTTTTTACTGTTTACCTTCCTGTGTTAATTACAAGATGCAATTAGGAAAGGAAATACTGTAAATGCCAAAGCAAAATTACTTCTCCAAGGAGATAAAATTAGAGCTTCGGTGATACAATTTTGGCTCAATGATGCAGCGTCAAGATTTTACAGTTGGGTGGCAGAAGCTCTGCCTTCTTCTCTCCCATCCCATCCCCCCATCCCTTTTCCATCATCTTCACCAGCAGCTACCTTCTCATCGGCCAGGAGTCTCACTAAATATACAAATAAGCAGAGTGCAAAAAAAAGGTCTTGGAGGGGTTGTAAGCAGCCCCATCTCCCCACACAACTCAGTCCTCCATCTATGATGGCTCTTGGCAATGAGGAAATGGTCTTGTAATAGTCTTGAGTGTCCATGACAAAGTAAGGCTGGTAAGATTGCTTTGGATGGATTGTGTAGACTCTGCTCAAAGAAGTAGTGCAAGTTGGGAAGATATGGAGACATGACTGCTATCCGCTTCTCTTCATCCCCGTCTCAAGGCAATCTTTTCTCACCCGCTTCTTGTTGTTTGCTTCAGCGAGGTTGAAGAAAAAAAAGTCAAGCAGGGACCTTCAACTTTGGTGTAACCTCCATGACTCTTCCTTGGCCTGAAGATCACCAATCCACAACCACCTACTGACCTTGCTATGAGCAACGGAAAAGAATTTAATCTGAAATGACTTAAATGGAACAAGCAGCAACAGCTAAGCGAATTCCCGAATCCGACCCTTAGTTTTTTTTCAGGCTTCCGTCTCAAGGGAAAAGCTTTCATTCCAGAATTATAAGATTAGCTACACTTTCTTACGGTGTTATTCTCCCACTTCTACGCGCCACCTCAGCCAATGACTTTAATTTGGGCTCCGCAGTTACTTGGTGATGTCTTCATCAACCATTTAAAAAAAGCTTTGGGTCAGGAGCTGGGAGATTTGAATATATAATTTGGTTAATTGACTCAAGTGTCCCTTTTGACCATAGTCAATTTCCACTAATTAGAAATAAGGATCATTAGCTAATGTGTGTAGAGTGGCGAGGAGAAACACAGTGCGGGAAGAACTGTATGGTACACTCGGTGCTTAAGATATGATTGGGGGGGTTGAGATGGACTGAGGGACAGTTCAGAGCAGCAATCATACTATTAAGCCACTTGAGATTGATAATTCAGGTTGTAGATGTTGGAAAATGACCACAAGGTATTGGAGAAGACAGCTGCAGGCCAAAGGACCTGCCCTACTGGCACTAAGCTATTCTGCTGTCTTCAGTTGTCCACCCAGTAAACTTTCCAGTATGGTAGAAAGGTGGTATCAAGTTTATTTATTTTATTTATTTAGTTCGTCAAACATGTACAAGATAACAGGTATAAGTATAAACATGGACATGAACATAGGAAATGAGTACAAACAAATGGGGACAGTAGAACAGGGATGGTAGGCACACTGGTGCGCTTATTCACACCCCTTTTACGGACCTCTTAGGAATGGGGTGAGGTAGACAGTTTGAGGTGGAAGCTGTGAGGATTTGAGGATGTAGCAATGGAGTCGGGTGGAGCATTCCAGGCATTGACCACTCTGTTGCTGAAGTCGTATTTTCTGCCATCGAGTTTGGAACAGTTTACTTTGAGTTTGTATCTATTGTTTGCCCATGTAGTATTGTGGTTGAAGCTGAAGAAGTCTTTGACAGTAGGACATCGTAGCAAACAATTTTGTGTACTACGCTTGGGTCAGACCGTAGGTGGCGTAGTTCCAGGTTGTCCAAGCCCAAGATTTCGAGCCTGGTGGCGTAAGGGATTCTATTGCGAGCAGAGGAGTGGAGGACTCTTCTCGTGAAATACCTCTGGAACCAGAGTTTTGTTCTCTAAGCTTGCCATTTAGCTTCCAAATGTTTCACCACTGGGCTAGGTAACATTGTCAGCAGGACTTCGGTTTAAGCATCTTGGTTCAGTTCTCCTCCACTTATAGAGATCTTCTGTGGTCACCTGGTCAGTGCATTGCATGACTTAGTGGTTGTGTCACACAAAGGTCTGCTGGTGAAGAGGTGGTTGGTGCTGCCATTGGTTGGTCACTCGATTGATCCAACTCCTTACAGGCTCATAGGCTGGTTCCAAATCGATGAATTCATCATGTGTGTGGTGTGTGATGGTACCATCTTCCTCTTCACTATGGACAACAAAAACGTCTTGTCTCTGAGTCGCAATCCTAAACTGTCCACGCTTCAAATCCACTCAACCATGGTTCTCGCTCTTCTCTACTCATGAATGATCTCAACTCTCCTGAGAACCAGTTTCAGAGTTTGTTTAGGTTTTAACTGGAGGTGGTTTCTCTCCATCTTTATGAAAGCTAAAGCATTGTTGATTTGTACGTGTGAGCATCTGGCTTAAACTCTACCGGTTGGAACTGCTCCCTATGAGAAATAAGAGAAGGGAGGGAAAACAGCTCTAATTGACCCCATCTCTGTGAACAGCAAGAATGCTGAAGAAGACAACCAAGCAGCATCAAGGGATGGCCTCTTTTCCCGGCTGTCAGCAAACCAAAACAAACCTGGTCAAGCCACAGGTGACCTATTGCGTGGAACTGGAGTTTAGCTTCTGAGATTTGCAACCATGACAAATCATAAGTTTCAGAATCTCGGTGTGCTAGGATGAGTTGTGTTTGTGTACTACCAATCTCCTGGGAGGACTAAATCCAGAGGGAAGGCATCTGAGTGACATTTCAAGCAATGTGTCAAAGCAAAGTCCAGCTCTCTTTCTGGCAAAAACCTCGTCCTTCTCTGACCCTCTGTTGCATCATCAAAGCTGTCTTTCTGTGCCCAGTGAAAAGCACACAAGGCAATGTTGTTTGGGCGTGTGCATTGCTCTATTTCCTTATTAAGACGAAATAACTCCAACTTTCCCACTCTGCTCTGCATAGTTTCCAGCCACCTGAAAAAGAAGCAGTGATGGTGGAAATGACCATTTGCAAAAGGAGTTCTAACTTCACATCACTCCATCAATATATTTCAGGACGGTTGAGACATTTTCCCAGAGTGATTTGAGTAGCCTTTCAAATGCTTAACCCCTAATCAGAATGAAAATGAAGTAGGTAAGTAGTATTAAGTAGTAAAATAATAAGTAGCAATAATGAGCAGCAGTACCGGTAATTGATGCACCAGGCTAGAAAGCTCGATATGTTGAGTTCTAATCCTGCCTTAGGCATGAAAGCCAGCTGGGTGTCTTTGGGCCAATTACCAGGAGATGGCGAGTTCTAGTCCCGCCTCCTTAGGCATGAAAACCAGCTGGGTGCCTTTTGGCCAATCGCCAGGAGACTTTGAGTTCTAGTCTCACTTTAAACATGAAAGTTGACTGTGTGACTTTGGGCCAATTGCCAGGAGACTGTGATTTCTAGTTCTGCCTTAGTCATGGGACTCTCTCTTTGGGGCAAGACTGCTCTCCTGTCTCCCCTAGTCCTTCTTTTCATTAAACTAGACATACCCAGTTCTTGCAACAGTTCTTTGTATGTTTTAGCCTCCGGTCCCCTAATCATCTTTGTTGCTCTTCTCTGCACTCTTTCTAGAGTCTCCACAGCTTTTCTACATCGTGGCGACCAAAACTGAATGCAGTATTCCAAGTGTGGCCTTACCAAGGCCTTATAAAGTGGTATTAACCCTTCACGTGTCGGTAACAAAGGGCAGCTCACTTTCTACAATGCCAGATTGCTTTTTGGAACCCTTTGGAGGTAGGTAAGTTGACTTAAGCTGTCAATGGTCTTTTTGAACACTTTCAGGTCATTGGGTAACTGTTACACAATATCCTGATTATTTGCAAAGGTCAAGTAGTCTCTTAAAGTGGGTTCTTTCCTCCAGTTATGTACTTCCAACACTGTGCTTCTTGGGAGTAATTTTAGCCGGTGATTTATGAAGAGGAGGGTAGGGTCTAGCTTCTGTTGCAATTCTTGAAAAGTTGATAATAAATCTGAAAATTATAGGTGAGATTGACTTGTTTATCCTAGATCACTCTGAAGTTAACTAATCAAATGTAAACCTTTACTCTTCAGATTTCTTTATTTTGAATTCAGGCTAGTTTGGAACATAGAAATGCAAATGAAAAGCATGACAGAGAACTTTCTTTCTTTCTTCCTTTCCTTCCTTCCTTTCTTTTCTCTCTCTCTATTTCTTTTTCTTTTTTTCTTTCTCTCTCTCTTTCTCTCTTCCTTTTTCTTTCTTTCTCTCTCTCTCTTTCTTCCTTCCTTTCTTTTTTCTTTCCTTTTTCTATTTCATTTTCTTTCTTTCTTCCTTTCCTTTCTTCCTTCAATCTTTTCTCTCTCTGTTTCTTTTTCTTTCTTTCTTTTCTCTTTCTCTCTTTCTCTCTTCCTTTTTCTTTCTTTCTCTCTTTCTTTCTCTTTTCCTTTTTCTTTCTTTCTCTCTCTCTTCCTTCCTTCTTTCCTTTCTTTTTTCCTTTATTTTCTCTCCATTTCTTTTCCTTCCTTCCTTCCTTCCTTCCTTCCTTCCTTCCTTCCTTCCTTCCTTTCTTTCTTTCTTTCTTTCTCATAAACTTCCACATTAACAAATGTTATTTCAATAACAGCAGGGGCTAAGAGTAGAGGGAAAAAGCCAAAGTTTAGATGTTTTAAAACCATGTTGTCTGGGCTCATTTGCGTTAGCCTCTTCAAAATCTTTATGGAGCTACAGATGTTTGCTCGGGTTCACTAGCAGAAAGCAAGCTAGCGTTACAGGCCTGTTCAAGTTTAATATTGGAATCAGCATCTGGAAAAAGAAGTGGCAGATAGAGAAGAAGATGAAAATGAGCTCCTTCATTTAAAAGGCTGTAATCATAGACTCAGAAGTAGTCCAGGTAATTCATTCAAGGTTGGCTTCTTGGCAACTATTTATGTTGGGGTCAACCACAACAACTTTAGTGGGATTTCCTTCTAAGTACTACCTATTGCAACACACAGTAACATCAGTGGAGCTGGGCTGGGATGAAGGCTAGTGTGACGGCAGAGTGGGCTTTGCATGCCACCTGTGGCATGCAGAAAACTCAACAGCACACTACTTGATATTGAAGTGTAATAAAACTCCCCTCCTCCACATTGTGTATATTTGTACAGAAAGAAGGAGGAAAAGAGGAAGCAAGAAAGCCAAAAACGAATAGCTTAGAAGCCTTCGATGCAAAGGATAACAGTCGATAGGACAGGATAACCCATCGATCGTTTGGGCACCAACTGGAATATCCCCCCCCACAAGATTATGATGAAAAAGTTTGAGGTCAACACAACCTCCCAGACAAAAAAAACACAACAACAACAACAACACCCCAGCTCTTTTCTGCTCCACACAAGGTTGGCCACCGTCAATCTCCCACCCGCACTGACATTTCAACCAAGTCTCTGTCAACCATATTAAATAATATCCCAAGCTGTGAGTTATTAAGCGTGGGTTATTAATGTAACCACAGCAATTAAAGGGAGGTTAAAGAATAAAAATCAGCATTCTGTATGGCATACACACCACTTTCCCCTGCAGCACAGAGCGCCTTCAAGTCAAAAGCGTGTGAAAACCACATCAGAAAATGGGAAAGATTCATCCAACAAAAGGAAATTCCATTCCAACAGAAGGGCTGTGAGAATTAGTATATTCTGTATTCCACTATACACTTTCTGGCTGCTGTTGTTTTTAAAAATTAAAAATGAAAATGTATGCTTCCTACCGTGTTTTCCCAAAAATAAGACAGGGTCTTATTTTCTTTTGACCCCCGAAATAAGCGCCTGGCCTTATTTTCAGAGAGGTCTTATTATTTTTGAGGTGCAGGAGGCGGCCAGAGTGGTCACCTCAAGGCTGCTGCTGCGCTGCAATATTTTCAGGGAGGGCTTATTTTACCGCAAAAGCCCAATTGGGCTTATTATCTGGGGACATCTTATTTTCAGAAAAAACAGGGTAGCAAAGATGCACTTTTCACGGAAATTGCAACAAAATGTGTTGCAGTGAAAATTGTGCATTTATTTATAATGTTTTTATCCCAGTTTTGCTATTTTATAAAGAACTCAGGGGGACAATTATATATAATGTTTCTCCTTCCTCCTGTTTTTCCCACAACAACAATCTTATGAGGTGGATTGGGCTGAGGGAGAAGGACTGGTCCAAAGTCACCCAGCCGGCTTTCATGCCTCATGTGGAACTAGAACTCACTGTCTCCTGGTGATTGGCCCAACGTTACCCAGTCAGTTTTCATGCAAAAGGCAGGACTAGAACTCCCAGTCTGCTGATGATTGTCTCAAAGTCACCCAGCCAGCTTTCATGTCTCATGAGGAGCTAGAACTCACTGTCTCCTGATGATTGGTCCAGGATTACCCAGCCATCTTTCATGCCTAAGGCAGGATTAGTTTCTAAGCTAGCATCTTAATCGCTGTACCAAACTAGCTGCTATTCATTCATTCATGGAAACTGTATGTTAGAAAAAGTACTTTACATTTCTTTTTTTCCCTGCACATTTGATTATTTCTTCTTCTTCTTCTTCTTCTTCTTCTTCTTCTTCTTCTTCTTCTTCTTCTTCTTCTTCTTCTTCTTCTTCTTCTTCTTCTTCTTTATTCCCAACATCTGTTTGTTCATTTTTTAACTTCCTTTTTTGAAATGTAAATAAAGTCCTATGAAGGAAGTGGAAAAAAGATACGCATCCACACGCAACCTTCCTGAATTCACAGCCTGCTGGAATGTTGCATTTCTTAAATTTAGGGAACGCTCCCTCCCTCCGCTCAACAGACGCATCAAAAAGGTGCATGCACCTCTGCTCGCACTTGTACTGCACGGTGCAATTTGCTTCTTCTGAATGGAAGGGAGCAGCCTTCGTCTCTTTCATTCAAAGTGCTTATCATCAGAGGAGGTGGATTAAAAATTAACATCCGGAATAAATAACATCAATAAATAACATCAATAGATCCCAACACGGGCTCCACTTCATTCTTCACGCAGGCAAATTGTAAACCTCTCAATAAGAATGTTGATTATGGGAAATGCTGACTCCTTTCTTTCATTGGCTTGCTGTTACAATAAGCTATTTTTATCGTTGGGAGTGATTACACTTTAGAAAATGACGGATGGGGAGAACAGCCCTTGAGTTTTAATGAAAGGAAGTATGAAACAGCTCCGGCTGATGTTACAGCTCTTTAAGCAGATGAAACAACAACAAATAATATTACGAGGAGGATAAGAGAGAGGGGAAGGGCGAAGGGCAAAAAATAATATGTATTGTAGAAAAATCATACTCTCAGGTCTGCAACTGGCCGCACAAGGTGATAAAGAATATTATCGTTGGCTTAAAAAAAAAGACATCAACCACAGGATACAGGTAGATCGCGACTTACGATAACCAATTGAATCCCGTCAGACCTGGAAGTCATCTTTTACATTGGGCCTTCAAGCCTGCCACATTGTCTACTGTGAGAAAACGGGAGGGGGGATTATACAGAGTGTGGGTGATATATAGTCATAACAACGTTCTTTCTCAGAAAGTCAAGGTCATCTGGCCCTGCAGCTGTGATGAGGTGGCTGGGAGGAATCTCCAGTGTTGGACGGTGCCTGATTGGATCATGTGATGGACAAGTGGGTGCTGGGCAGGAGCTTGGACTTTCATTTGGGTGGGGAAAACCTGGAAGCTTTCAGATTCGTGTTTTCCCAGATGTGCCAATATGACATCTCTAATAAAATGGAACTTTGGGGGAAACTCAAGTCTTCTTTCATTAGGGGTGTTACTTGGATCCCTGACACCCCAAATTTCCCACAGTAAGGAAGACAGTTGTTAAGTTTTGCCTCCATTTGACAACCGTTCTTGCCCCCATTGTTAAGGGAATCACTTAATCTGTTAAGTCAGTCGCATAGTTGTTCAGTGAATCTGGCTTCCCCATTGACTTGGCTTGCCAGAGGATGGCCAAAGGGGATCATGTAACTGAGATGGTTCTATTTCAGATCCCCAGAGATCAGTTTCTCCTCGTATGCAAAGCTTTTCCAAAAAGCTTTGGGTTACATATTAAAAGAGGACACAGTGGCTCAGTGTCTAAGACGCTGAGCTTGTCGATCAGAAAGGTCGGCAGTTCAGTGGTTTGAATCCCTAATGCCGCATAATGGCGTGAGCTCCTGTTACTTGTTCCAGCTTCTGCCAACCTAGCAGTTCGAAAGCATGTAAAAATGCAAGTAGAAGAATAGGGATTTTGGTGGGAAGGTAACAGCATTCCATGCACCTTTGGTGTTTAGTCATACCAGCCACAGATGGAGAACATCTTCGGACAGCGCTGGCTCTTCGGCTTTGAAACAGAGATGAGCATCACCCCCTAGAGTAGGGAATGACTAGCACATATGTGCGAGGGGAACCTTTGCCTTTACCGGGTTGTATATTATTTGTGTATTTATTCTTTTTTATTAATCGAATGTGCTTAGCTGATCTCAAGTCTCTCAGCAGCTAACAAGATATGAAAATACAATAAAGTCAATAAAGTTCACTACAATAAAGTGAAACTTAAATGTTCACTACAAGAAAGCTTCCCCTTCTGCCAACTGGTAATATATTTGCATTTTTTTTTAGTACTTTCTCACTCTCTCCTTTTTGAAGTACCCTCCTCTTGGGAATAATTTCAGTTGGCTGGCTTTTTCTGATTAAATGGCTGCAATAAATATATTTCAAGATAAGTTCAACCTTCACTGAAGAGGTCTCAGTCAAACCAATTGTGCAGGAAACAGCCTGGAAGGAGGAGGAGGAGGAGGAGGAGGAGGAGGAGGAGGAGGAGGAGGAGGAGGAGGAGGAGGAGGAGGAGGAGGAGGAGGAGGAGGAGGAGGAGGAGGAGGAGGAGAGGAGAAGAAGAAGAAGAGGAGGAGAAGGGGGAGAATTGTGAAACTCCATCATTCTGTATGTCATATACATTGTGTGTGTGTGTGTGTGCGCGCGCGTGCGTGTGCGCACACACACATATAAATACAAACACACACATAGAGGAGGGTCTTATAGAAGTCCCTTAAAAGCAAAACAGAAGGGTAAGAAAGGGAAAATATTGAAATAATGGCAATCTTGAGGAAACAGCCCAAGACACCTATCCTGAAATATTTTTACTCATGAGTAATTTATCTTCTCTGAACTTGAGATGGTCAAGAAGCCCTGAATGATGGGGAGGTATTTTACTACCTCACTCGAGGGGTAGTTTTGCAGTGGAGGGATTCCTTGGTTGGATGAAAGGACTTGCAGTCTTTTCTACAACAGACAGTTCCATTTCCTGGACATTGATCAAACAGGTATCTATCTGTAGATCGCTGCCCATTAATCACTCCACCCACCCATTATCAGTTTCGCCAGCAGAATATGCAAATGGGATGGCTGTCATTGATAAGAGGAAATGGAATTTATCCTTCAGCTGAGTCCATCTGGAAGGAGCGATACCATCTTCCCTAAGAGAATAGGCTGTAGAGATAAATTTCTCACCTGGGTGATGCCAGCCTATTGACAGATTCCACCCCCCAAAAAAGAAATAACACAATTGGATTAAACCTCGCTAAGGGGGAACTGGAATTGCAGACTCTCGTTCAACTGGCTGAACCTCCACAAGAAGAACCTTTGCTCAGTGGTGAAATTCAAACGTTTTTACTACCGGTTCTGTAGGCGTGGCTTGGTGAGCATGGCAGGGGAAGGATATTGAAAAATCTCCATTCCCTCTCCACTCCAGGGGAAGGATACTGCAAAATATTCATTCCCTTACCACTCCTGGAGGAAGGATATTGAAAAATCTCTATTCCCTCCCCACTCCAGGGGAAGGATACTGCAAAATCCCCATTCCCTCCCCACTCCAGGGGAAGGATCCCTCAAAATCCCCATTCCCTCCCTGTTCCAGCCGGAGGTGGTATTTTCTGGTTCTCCGAACTACTTGAAATTTCCGCTACCGGTTCTCCAGAACTTGTCAGAACCTGTTGAATTTCATCTCTGTCTTGCTCCTTTCTTTCTACCACAACAAAATAGACCGAGGACCTCAAATACAAACCAAGGACCTTATTTTCAATAACATCTGTTCTAATTATTCTGGAAAAACCAACTCTTTCCAGATCCGGGGCCATCTGCGGAATATTTGCCTCATGGTAAAGGATTGAAGGCATTTCTTGGAAAGCTCAGGGGTAAATCTTCTCGGCCCCAGATGGTTCCCCTTTGGTCATATGAATAAGAAAATAATTCTCGTGAGTGGAAAAACATGGGGCTTGTTGGAAGAGCAAAATGTTTCATTTACGTTTACCCTTTTCTCCAGAACCGCTGGCACAGAATCACTTGCAATGATTAAGGATGTCTTCAAAGGACGCCTTAGACCTGGGTGAATTGTTGCCAGCTGTGCTTTCCCGAATAGGGTGGTTGGTAAGGGTGAAAGGAAGGACAGGAGGAGCAGGGACACAAAATTTGGAGGTGCTGGAATGGTTGTGGCACCGCCAGAGCAGGGAGTCATGAGAAGGACCTTAAGAACGAGATTTTTGTCTGCGAGGAGTTGCTTAAAGGTAAAGGTTCCCCTCACACAAATGTGCTAGTCGTTCCTGACTCTAGGGGGCGGTTCTCATCTCCGTTTCAAGGCCGAAGAGCCAGCGCTGTCTGAAGACGTCTCTGTGGTCATGTGGTCGGCAGGACTCAACAGCAAAGATGCACAAAATGCTGTCACCTTCCCACCAAAGGTGGTTCCTATTTTTCTACTTGCATTTTAATGTGCTTTCAAACTGCTAGGTTGGCAGAAGCCGGGACAAGTAATGGGAGTTCACTCCATTACGTGGCACTAAGGATTTGAACTGCCAAACTGCTGACCTTTCTGATCAACAAGCTCAGTGTCTTAGCCACTGAGCCACTGCATCCCTGTTGCTTAGAGTTCATTATTTGTGCATCAATTTTGTTTTGTTTTGTTGCAGACTCATTAGACAAAGAGAATTTTAATCAGGGAGGTGATTGTTTATCTTATTTCCCTGATTTCTTATCATAACTTAATCTATCCACAAGTGGAGGACCCAAAAGATGATGGTTTCAGGGTGGAGGTTTTCAAGAAAAGATTGGACAAGGTGGTATGAGGACACCTGCTTTGCCCAAAGAGTACTAGAAAACCTGCAGGGTTTTTTCCCATCCTCTGATTCTCTGATCTCCTGAAAACATCTAATTCCCACCCTTATAACTACTTACTCTTCGGAAAAAAAAGGTCACCCAGTTGCCTCTTCCAATTTTCCAGAAAATCACAAAATCAAGGTGCATCTCCTATCCCCACCAACATCTTCCACTTGCTCAATCAACTATGAAATTCAGTTAATTCAGTGAAAACAATTCTCTAGAGGTATAGGACACATTAAGGGATGTGGCGGCTCAGTGGCTAAGACACTGAGCTTGTCAATCAGAAAGGTCAGCAGTTCGGCGGTTCGAATCCTTAGCGCCATATAATGGAGTGAGCTCCCGTGACTTGTCCCAGCTTCTGCCAACCTAGCAGTTTGAAAGCATGTAAAAAATGCAAGTAAAAAAAATAGGAACCACCTTTGGTGGGAAGGTAACAGCATTCTGTGCACCTTCGGTGTTGATTCATGCCGGCCACATGACCACGGAGATGTCTTCGGACAGTGCTGGTTCTTCGGCTTTGAATCAGAGATGAGCACCGTGCCGTAGCATCGAGAACAACTAGCACATATGTGTGAGGGAAACCTTTATCTTTATAGGATACATTAAGCTCATCTCCCAACATTCACATTAGAAGATGTTTGGTATCATGTATGTAGAGTATGTAGCCTGTGAACCAGCTTCCTACCTTGGGTGAATAGAATAGAATAACAGAGTTGAAAGGTACCTTAGAGATCTTCTAGTCCAACCCCCTGCCTAGGAAGGAAACCCTACACCACTTCAGACAAATGGTTATCCAACATCTTCTTAAAAACTTCCAGTGTTGCAGCATTCACAACTTCTGGAGGGAAGTTGTTCCACTTGGTGGGAGAGCAGCAAAGATTGGGGGGGGGGGGGTCGTCTTACTTACCTATCAGCATTTTAGAATTTGAAAGATTAGAAAGCATTTGAAAAAACAGTGAGAGGTCCCCAACATGGCATAAATGAGACATCATAGACCAACTTTACCAGATGCCCAGCTGCCTGGCTTCAGAACATCTCTCCAGTATTGATTCCAAGAACGGCCAGCTGAAATCCCCCGATTCCATCAGCCAAAAACTGAAGTTGAAATGAAGGAGAGAGCAATGCATATCTTCACTGGTCTGTTCATCTCAAGCCAATTACTTTCTCCAAGTCTCGGGAAGTACAAAGAGAGGGACACTTAGAAGTAATTGCTCAAAAGCTAGGTGGCGAGAGGTACGTCACCCCAGGACATTGAAGAATGGAAGTCAAGGGGAATAAATGTACACATTAAATCACACACCCCTCCTCCTTCCTTCCTCCTCCTCCTGGATGCTCCGTCCAGCCAGGCCTCCCAGCTTCAAGTAATCATTCACTGTCAACATATGCCAAGAAATGGATTCAATTAAGATTAGCAGCCTGGGGGCCAGGGTAGGGTGCATAAGATTGTGTGCGCATGGAAAGAGGACCCGACATCTCTCTCTCTCTGTGACCCATAAGAGCGAAGGATAACCTAATTATAATGGATCATCAGGTAAATCTGGAGTCCAGTTCAAAAGATAAGCAGAGCTAATGACTCTTCCTGTGGGTGGACGCCAGGTCTCTGGAGCTGTGACCCTAGGAGCTCTTCCAGCGGCTCAGAACTTTTGTTTGAAAGTGTGAGGTGGAAGGGCAGCCCCGAGATCAATACATCATTTTTAAGGTAATGGCCAATTCAGCCACCAGAAAAGCAAGGAGGTCAGGATTGATGGTGGCCTTCTTTGAACTCTGCCATTTGCATTTGGTGACTATGGGATGAAAGGCTCCAGGAACTGAGGATGTTCTACATGTGCAGGATCAAATAAAGCCTGAATTAAGGGGACTTAACCAAACCTGGCTATCAAGAGAATTGGAAACAAAGTACGGTTGATTCTTCATTGGCTCTAATGTGACTCAAATGTAATCATGATACTAGATACGTGATGGCGAACCTATGGAATGCCAGAGGCAGCAAGCAGAGCCCTCTCTGTGGACACGCCAGCTGCTCTTTTGGGTACGTGCACTGGCCAGCTGATCCACCACACATGCGCACCAGCCGGCTGCACTCTTCCGGGTTCTGGTGCGTGCATGTGCACTGGCCATGCATGCATGTGCTGGAACCCAGAAGAGAGCAGCTGGCTAGTGTGCATGCATGCCAGACCAGCTGTCCAGCACACATGTATACGCCAGAACCCGGAGTAACAGCTGGCCGCCACCTGCATGCACACTGCTCACCTACTCTTTGGTTAGTCGATTGGTTGGTTGGTTGGTTGTTGGTCGGTCGGTTGGTTGGACAATTGAAAGAGCTGATACACAAAGTCAAGAAAGCTGAGAACGGCGTTGGAAGGAAGCGCAAAGGAAATCTGTAGGTCAAAACACACAAGAGCAACAGGCAGCACGGCTGTGACACTGTTGATGTCTGGGAGTCCTGGAGTAACTGACATCCTAGCAAACAGCTGCCTTTCAAGCATGAACTATCAAAGTCGCTCTTAAGGCTCAGCTGCAGGCTGTAGAAGGCCCTTGAAGAGCTCCTGAGAAAGAGGAGCTATAGAGAAAGGCTAAGGCCTAAGGCCTTTACTCATCCAGATGCCCACATTTGGTATTTAAATGGGCTCCAGTTTGCTTGGCAGTTTCGGCTGAGCCTGTATCCTGAGCCTATCATTCTGCTGGATTAAGTAGGGCTCTTTTTCTACAAGGGAAAAAATGTGGAAGATTGAACCAAGCCCCTTGTATTTGAGGAACTCCACCAATAGCAGATATACACAGGTAAAGGCTCCCCTCGCACATATGTGCTAGTCGTTCCCGACTCTAAGAGGCCGTGCTCATCTTCATTTCAAAGCCGAAGAGCCAGCACTGTCTGAAGACATCTCCATGGTCATGTGGCCAGCATGACTCAACGTCGAAGGCGCACGGAACCTTCCCACCAAAGGTGGTTCCTATTTTTCCACTTGCATTTTTTACGTGCTTTCGAACTGCTAGGTTGGCAGAAGCTGGGACAAGTAACGGGAGCTCACTCCATTACACGGTGCTAGGGATTTGAACCACCTAAAAGCAGGTCAAGAAGCAACAGATGGAAACGAATTAAGGAGAGAAGCAACCCAGAATGAAGGAGAAGTTAGAACAACCTATCAGTGGAATGGCTTGGATTCAGTAGTTGTGGGTATTTCCAGCTCTGGAGGTTTTCAAGCAGAGATTGGACAGCCATGGTATAGGGTTTCCTGCTTAAGCAGGGGTTGGACTAGAAGATCTCCAAGGTCCCTTCCAACCCTGTTATTCTGTCACAGCCTCTGCAAAACTCATTTCAATCCAGAAACCGGCTACATATTCCTATTTCACCTAGAAAAGAAATGAGAATGAAGCGCTTCTCCAAAAGAGTGGGTTTGTGGATCAAAATGATCTTTTTAAACATTACCACTCTTTTCTCAAGAGTTGCCTTACTCTATCCTTTCTCCGCAGCTGCAATTGCCCAAAAGAAAGACAGGCCGGGCTGAACTCTTGCCTCTCTTCACAATTCACTTTTTCAAGGGCTCTAACCATTTTATGGCCCTTAATGATCACCTCCTTTTGTGTACTGGCTTGCCAATCAAGGATCACTTAATGACAAAACAGAATAATTTAACCCCTATTCAAGGGACAATGCGAGAATAGCTTGAGGTAGTGTTTTGACACCACCGACCCTCTGAAGAAAGCTCTCAAGAAGGTAACATTAACAAGCAATTCTCTTTCAGTTGCCATCCACAATAGTTTGACCTTTGCACTTTGGGCATTCTCGTTTGGACCCACTCACAACTGTTGGGTTACTCATTTAAGATCTGCAGGTGTGGCACTCACACAAACACTAATAAAGTGCATCCATGAATGTGTGGGCTTCAGCAAAAAGAGAAGGGCTCCCCTCCACACCACACAATGGCCCCAGAATTAGCCCGAGCTCTTCAAAACGCTTAATGGACCGTAATCCAGATCCAGTTGTTAAGAGTAACAGAGCTGGAAGGGGGGGTGCTATTTGTGCTCATAAAAGAGAGGCTCAATCGAAAGACTGGCCAATGGCAGAGTCCATCAAATTTCAAAGGGAGTCATCTCTTAAAATGAATTGGCATTGGCCTCGATGTTGGGTTCAAGAAATAGGCATTCATAAATTTTCATTTACCATGAGAAAGCTGTAAAAAATGCTTAACGCCGCCGCCGGTTGGCCATTGGGAGTTTTTGAAGAGAAGTTTGGCTACTTTGATTTCGTTAGTTGGTTCATTTTGGATGGAAATGAATCAAGGAGAGAAGCAACCTAGAACTAAGAAGAAATTTCCCAGCAGTGAGAACAATTACCGTATTTTTTTGAAGGTTTTGAAGAGGCAAATCTTTAAAAAAAAAAGTTTTTGCACTCTGCAAACCTCCCAAAAACAGGCCCGTTCCCCCCCCCCCCAAAGAAAGGGCATGGATAGACTTTAGGAGGCTTGTAGAGTGCTCCTGGGGGGGTGGGGGCCCCAAAAATGAGCAAAAAATGGGCCCGTTTGATTTTCAGCCTCTTTTTTGAGGGAAAAAGGTGCATCTTATACTCCGAAAAATACGGTAAGGAACAACTTGCCTTCAGAAGTTGTGGGTGCTCCATCACTGAAGTCTTTTAAAAAGAGACTGGACAGCCGTTTGTCTGAAGAGGTATAGGGTCATCTGCTTGAGCAGGGAGTGGACCAGAACCAATCTTTCGGACCTCAGGGACCACTAAATTCAAGATTTTAAATTCCACACATCACTAATATTATTTTTTTAAAAAAAGATAAACAGTATTTAGTGCAATATAAAAAATGAAAATAATTTTTTTGCAAACCGCCAAAAACTTTTCATGGGCCACCAGTTCGTGACCACTGGACTAGAAGACTTCCAAGGTCCCTTCCGACTCTGTTATTCAGTTATGGCTGAACGGCCTGGCTAGGTGGACTCAGTGGCTAAGATGCTGAGCTTGTCGATCATAAAGGTCGGCAATTTGGCGGTTCGAATCCCTCGTATAGGTCTCCTGCATGAGCAGGATGTTGGACTCGATGACCTCCAAGGTCCCTTCCAACTCTGTTATTGTTAAACTGTAATTTTGTGAGAGTGTCACATTCATTTTTCATTCGTTCATTTCTATACATTCAGCATTTACAACACAAACTCTCTTTTCCCATACAAATGCTGTTCCAGTCCTTCTCTCCTTGTCCTATAGGTTCGCTCAATGTCCAATTCTTGGAATTCTTAAAAACTTTTACCTCGAAGCCTTAAAGCCCACTGACACCATTTCTAGGATGGATTGACATCTCCGCAGCCCTTTGTCCACCAAAAATGGATTACAACATTGAACTTTTTTCCTTCTGCACGGAGGCCAAAAGCATGAGCTTCACACCACAAGGCGATGCTCGGGCCTCGTTTTGGGCACCGCCTGGAACACTTCCCAAGAAACGATGGCTTTCTTTGCTCAGAAATGTTTGCCCCCCACCCCAAGGGCTGCCTCTTGACCAGTTCACAGCTTCAATATCCCAGGCAAATCTTGATCCCTTTGGCAGCCTGGGCTTAATTATATCAGCTGGAAAAGGAGGAGGAGTAAGGCTTGTTTATCTCTCCCCAACAGTGCTTTGGTTGCAAACATTTGTTATTGGGCTCGGTGAAACATAGACCAACAACAAGTAATGTCTCCTTATCCTAGCAGCCTTACAGCTTTCTTTGGGGAGGGGGTGGGTGGGAGGCCAGACTTGATGGGCTGGCGGGCTGAAGCAACGTCATTCCTATTGTTGTCAAAAAGATTCTTCCGTGTCGGTCATTATTTGAGCAGGCAGAAAAGTCACTGCAGCAGCAGCGGCAGCAGCAGCTGACAAATTTGTGGGGCCTCGGGAGAGGACAGCCTCCCGCCCGCCCCCACTCCCTGCTCCATCCATGATAAAGCACCCTGCCTTCCCAGCATAATCAGCTTGCAGTACATGTATTACTTCCTAATGAGAGCTGTGTTTAAACAAGTGTATAGAACACATCTGTCCGAGCGCTGGGATTTGAATCCGTGTGACCAATTCAACATCTGAAAGTTAAATTAATGGTAAAGAGTTTAATTGTGAGTAAACAATGCCACATTAAGGAGCAGTAAATACAGCAGTGGGGAGCTGGGAAGATGGAGTATTTAATCACAGATGTGCCCTGCTGCTTGACTGCTCTCCCTAATGGGTTTGCCCCAGCTGTACTTTCGGCGGATGTTATTTTGCGACAATAGCTCTTTCTTTTCTCCTTTCCAAAGCTAGGCAAGGCACGGTCCCAGAAATCGCATCGGCCCGGTGAGAGGACGGTCCATGGGTGTGTAAGGCCTTGACGCCCCTTGTGAGCAAATTTTGTTCCCCTCCGAAGGAAGAAAAATACCCATGTTTGATGTTCTTCATGCCTTGAGGAGGGAGCTTGATTGTCCTTCCATGAAAATGCTCTTCTACATACAACCACGTGGTTGTAAAACAATTAGGCACGCGGTGGCTCAGTGGCTAAGATGTTGAGCTTGTCGATCAGAAAGGTTGGCAGTTCGACGGTTCGGATCCCTAGCGCCGCATAACAGAGCAAGCTCCTATGACTTGTCCCAGCTTCTGCCAACCTAGCACATAAAAGTGCAAGTAGAAAAAATAGGGACCACCTTTGGTGGGAAGATATCAGCGTTCCGTGCATCTTCGGCATTGAGTCATGCCAGCTACAGGACCACGGAGACGTCCTTGGACAGCGCTGGCTCTTTGGCTTTGAAACGGAGATGAGCACCGCCCCCTAGAGTTGGGAACAACTAGCACATGCATGTAAAGTTCTATGAAGTGGTATATAAATCTATTGCTATTCCTTCCTTCCTTCCTTCCTTCCTTCCTTCCTTCCTTCCTTCCTTCTTTCCTTCTGTGGCGGCACAGTGGTTAGAATGCGGTATGGCAGGCTCTGCCCACTGCCAGGAGTTCGATCCCAACCAATTCAAACTTGACACAGCCTTCCATCCTTCCGAAGTCAGTAAAACGAGGACTGAGATTGTTGGGGGCAATAGGTTGATTCCATAAACTGCTTAGAGAGGGCTGTGAAGCACTGCGAAGTGGTATGTAAGCCCAAAAGCTATTGCTATTGCTAACCAATTAAACATCAGCTCAGTCTATCTTTAAAAAGAAAATGAAATTGCACTTTTCTCTAGCATGTTTACCAAAAATTAATAGGGGTGTGTGTGTGTGTGTGTGTGTGTGCGCGCGCGCGCCTTTAATGAAGCAGCAAATCCCTACAGAGGAAAAAAAGGCAAAAGGAAAATAAATTTCTCCTTCTAGTCATCTCTAGCTTTATTTTTTATTATTATTCTCCCTCTTCTACCAGCTGTGGAAGTCCATTCTCACCCTTTATTGATTTTAGTCTCCAGACGGCATATGAATGACAGACTGTATTAAGATGACAGTGGTTGAAATGCCACCCCCATCAATAGCGAAGCGGCGCTAAGTGAGAGGCCTTTTTTGCTGCTCCTCCCTTAAATGCCTTAAGAAAAAGAAGCTAACTTCTGCCAAGGAAGACGTCTTTGGTGGGTAGGTGGGCTTCTAAAATGTTTCCCTGCAGGGGCTCTGCAAGTGGGAAGATCTTCATTTTAGAAAATAAGATGGATGAGGTGCCTCCAACCGCTTCTGTGGCCGCCCATCATGCGAGGAAGCTAAAAGAGACGTTTCTTGCTTGTTTAAAGCAAAGCTCCGATTATCTCTGCTCGAGATAATGCAGAAGACTGCGAGGAAAACAAAACAAATCATTGGTTCCATCAACTGGCTGGCTGTGAATGTTTCCCCAAGGAAGCAGGTTCAGCATTCTTTCTAATTTTATTGATCAGAAACAAAACAAAGTTGTTCTTTGAATCCAGCTTAGTTTCTGTTGACTTCTTGGGTACTTCTTTACTTTTAGGGGACTGGAGATTAAAATATAGAAAGAACGGTTGCTGGAACTGGGTAAGTCTAGTCCAGAAGTGGTATTCAGCAGCTTCTGACCGGTTCTGGAGAACCGGTAGCAGAAATTTTGAGTAGTTCGGAGAACCGGCAAATACCATCACTGGCTGGCCCCGCCCCCACCTATTCTCTGCCTCCTGAGTCCCAGCTGATCGGGAGGAAATGGGGGATTTTGCAGTATCCTTCCCATGCCATGCCCACCAAGCATGCCATGCCCACCAAGCCACGCCCACAGAACCGGTAGTAAAACAAATTGAATCCCACCACTGATCTAGTCTAATGAAAAGAAAGACTAGGAGGTGACATGATAGCAGTGTTCCAGTATCTCAGTGACTGACACAAAGAAGAGGGAGCCAAACAATTCTCCAAGGTCCCTTCCACTCTGTTATTCTATTCCATTCTTTTTTTTTCTTGGCATCATACGCTGTTTTTGAATTTTTCTGACCTTCTCTGGTCTTTCTGGTCTGCAACTCTTGTATCCAGAGTTAAACCAGAGTTGACCTGCTTAGCTTCTTGAGATCAATCAAGTGTTGCCACTTTTCTGTGTTTAAGCAGCTATAGAAAGTTATAACTGCCACAGGAGATGTCCATTCTGTGGACAAGTCCATGCAGTTTTCCCCACTCACCCAAGAAACATCCCGTATGAAAATGATGGGAGAAACTACGGGGTGAATTTAATTTCAAAGCTTCAAGATCAAAACCATAGAACTACCTCGGCCCAAATTCATTGGGCTGCCTCTGCTTTTTGCCACCAGATAAAAGACTTGTTTAAATGTCAGCAATCTGATGGGTTCCTAGCAGGAATTAATTACGAGACATCCCTCCAGCAGGAGTAATTAAGAGACATCCCTCCAAAGTCACAGCTTTTCCCAATCCCGAACAGATTGGAAAGGACTCAAGTTCTCCAACCTTCCCGGGGTGTGTTTTAAAAAAAAAGGAAAAGAAAACAGGAGCCCAACAACAAAAGGTGTCAATAGCTTTAACAAGGGAGCTCCCCCCCCCCCCCGCTAGGATGTGACCCATTAGAGTTATCCACTCACAGAGAAAATGGGAAATAGGTTTGATCAATTTGATTTTAATGGAAAGCTGGGCATCCAAGGAAAGCCGGGCAGCAAAACTGTCTGTCTTTAGTTGCTTAATGTATCTGCACAAACGGGAGAAGAAGAAAGCATTTAATTGAGGTCATAATAATATTAGGGATAATCATCATCAATAATGGAATATTTATTATATTTATTACTCGGTGGGCAAAGGCCTGTCGACCGCAAAAGATTAAGGCTTATTTTTACACTGTCAGAAAAAGCCCTGGGCATTGCAGATATTATTTTTAACCAACATTTAATGATCTCCTTTCTTGGACCTTTGACTTATGCAACAGGGGTTGCTTCCATTTGCATAAATATTGGTGAGGAACTGCATGTTCCCACCTAAAAATAATTATGTCTCTAGTAAAACATCTTATCGGAGGGGAAAAAGCTGGCTGACCAGCTGCTGTCATAGAGAAGTGCAGTTTTTAACCCCCTTGAATGATTCAACATCTCTCCGGTGGGAAAATAATAAACCCTATCTCTCCATGTGATTGTGATCACTTGTGATTAGTTATCGCCTCTAAAAAAGAAAGAGAGAGAGAGAAAAGAAAATGTAAACGAACGGGTAATGACAGAACCTCTCGAGGAGTTTAAAATTTTAACTATATTAGCCTCATAAAATGCCTCATTAATCAGGGTGTCTTAAAATGACATACTTGCCCCTTAATGAGGCATTCGGTGTAGAGAATGAAGGACCAAAAACTTTAAGAGAGATATATTTGGAGATGAGATATAGTAGATGACAGATAGATGATAGATAGGTAGGTAGGTAGGTAGGTAGGTAGTCAGGAAACTACCTATCTACCTGTTGTCAGGAAAACTACACACTTCATCTTGAACTTTAACTTTAACTTTTATTTAATTTCTAGACCGCCCCTCTCCCAGAAGGGACTCAATTGAAGACCAATTGATGCTTTCCTTTTTATTTGCAGTCTTAGTCTAAGCTACTGGGGTAAAAAAATAGATAAAACTTCTTGAAAGGGAAGTTAAGCATCCATACATTCAATAAATATAGCTCGCCATGTATTTGCTTGGTTGATGCTAAATAATTGTCTGTTGGAATAAAACAAAGGCTGCCAGTCACTTTTGCTTGACCAGAAATCTGATGAGAATTTTGAAGGTTTCAGTCTTGCTTAAAGGGCATCTTCCCAGTCGATTGTAGGAATTATCAGTCGTTGCTCTGTTCTGACAAAACATTGCCTAGAAGTGACACGTTACATTGCTGGACATTTTTGACACGAAAAAAGATAGCATCAAACTGCGTGAGGCGGGATTGTTTCTAACACTGGATTAAGCTGTGTGAAGCAGAGGTAGCTCCCGTACCCTCCTCCTCTTCTGGCTGTGTTTTGTGTTTGTGTGTGTGTGTGTGTGTGTGTGTGTATGATCTAATAGTCAAGTATATGATTGGATTTCAGCTCCACAAAACCTTAAAATTACACACCTATTGTGCCTAAATTAAGCCTGGTTTCAATACCGATGAAAGGAAAACAGCTCCTGTAGTTTTCTTGGCAAGTCCTCACTATCGTTTGCAAGTTGATGAATGAATAATAGGATTACGAAGCTTCATCTCTGAAAAAGCTGTAATTGTCACATTGGGCCAGTTGACAAAAGAACCCAGATAACGGAGTTGCGCTCTTAAAAGAAAAAAAAACCTAAATTTTTTTATTTATCAGAGTTAAGGACTCCCCCATATTTTCAGCCACTAAACCTGTTTCAAGCTTTCAGAGAACACTTATTTTATAGAAATAGCTCTAACAGTTGTGAATATATTTACTTGTACATTCCAAGACTGGCACTGAATTTCAGAAATAGAAGTTCCCTTAATATGAAATCTCTTCTTCTTCTTTAAAAACACACACACACACACACACTGAACTAGCCCAGGCCTCATTTACCGCTGATTTTTTTTGCTCCATCTTTGACTCTGTTAATAGGTTTCAATGGAAAAGGCCAAAAGCTGAAATTTATTTTTAATTTACAGTTTCCATTATCCTGCTCCTTTGGCTCAGAACAGCAATCCCAGAAGGCAGGCTACTAAGTCTATAACAGAGTTTAATAAAGTCAGACCATTCTAAAGGTTTTTTTTAAAGAAGAAAGAAAGAAAGAAAGAAAGAAAGAAAGAAAGAAAGAGAGAGAGAGAGAGAGAGAGAGAGAGAAGGGAGGGAGGGAGGGAGGAAGAAAGAAAGAAAGAAAGAAAGAAAGAAAGAAAGAAAGAAAGAAAGAAAGAAAGAAAGAAAGAAAGAGACACATCTATAAATCTTCTTTTATTGGGTAACATCCCCGTCTCTCTTTCTTTTTAGACAGTTAGATGTAAACATTTACCAATGCAACAGCCTATCTCTGTTCAAAATTAAAATCCAATTCAGAAGCGTTTGATAAAGGACTCATTTAATATGGGTCGGTGAGCAGTATTTTGTCAGGCTGCTAACTTCCAAGCATTTCCTGACTTGAGTTCTTAATGTCAATTAACACCTTCCTGCAGAATCTCAAAAAATTCACCCCTGATTAACAGCTGGATGCAAATCCTTCCCTGGAACACCAAAGGAATAAAACTTACAATATGGAAACAGTTATCATAGGCTCTGTAAAATTCTGGACTTGTTCATCAGAAACCATGTTCCTTCGCCCTTCACCCATATTCCTATAATTTCTCAGTGTAGGATAGTAGGCTAGATGGAAATAACACAGAATCTTGGAAAGAAACCAAAGCGAATTACTTCAATATTATTGATAAGGGAAAAATGATACCGCTTGTTCAGGAAATCACCAAGAGCTGAGCTGGGTAGACTTTTAAACCTTAGTCAAATTTAATTTAAATCAGGAATGTTCAACCTGTAGTCCACAAGCCCTAGACAGCTAATAATACAATCCTGCAATATCATAAACCTTTAATATTATGTGATTGATATAAAGATAAAGGTAAAGGTTCTCCTCGCACATATGTGCTAGTCGTTCCCGACTCTAAGAGGTGGTGCTCATCTCCATTTCAAAGCCAAAGAATCAGTGCTGTCTGAAGATGTCTCCGTGGTCATGTAACCAGCATGACTAAATGCCGAAGGTGCACAGAACGCTGTTACCTTCCCACCAAAGGTGATTCCTATTTTTTCTACTTGCATTTTTTCTATGCTTTTGGACTGCTAAGTTGGCAGAAGCTGGGACAAGTAACGGGAGCTCACTCCGTTATGCGGCACTAGGGATTCGAACCGCCAAACTGGCAACCTTTTTGATTGACAAGCTCAGCGTCTTAGCCACTGAGCCACCGCATTCCCCACCTCCAAAACTGGATCCTTACAAACCATGAAACATCTTAGAAAGCAACTTTTCAGAAAGCTGATTTCATGACCTCGTTGTTGACTTCAAACCCCCCCCCCAAAAAAAAGCTACAGAAGAGGCTTGCCCTAAGAAACGAGGTAGAAACCATGAATTGTGAAACAAAACCGGTAACACACTTTAACTGCAGATGAAACTCCCTGATCGCCAACCAAGAAGAAAGCAATGGAAAACCCATCAGTAGAACATGTCAGATAAGATCGCACAATTGTTGGCAAATGTAGGACATGTTCCAACAGCTCTCAATTAAGATTACAAATTTGCTACTTGGCTCCTGTGCTTATTTTTTCCAGCCTGTATACTCTCAGGCGTGGCCAGGTATAACATTGCAAATATTTATCGCTTTGCAGATACTATGTTGGAATTATATTTCAGCGTTCGGATTAGTTATCCCTTGGCATCCTCAACAAATTGACTAAGCAAATATAGACAACACACCCTCCCTGGGCTCACCACACCTTGGGTGCTTTTTTTTTCTTTAAAAACCAAAATGCACCCAAGTTTTATCAAGATGTGCTTCTTATTTTTCATTTCCAAATGTATTTCCCACCAGATATGGAAAATCTCCATGTTAGTTGTGTGAAGTTTTTGCTATGCTTTCTTTTTTTCTTTCTTTCTCTTTCTCTTCTTTCTCTCGATCCAAAGCAGTTGCATGTCATTCTCACTTAATTGATAAATTCTTCAAATGAGTAATTTGTATGAGCAAATGCTTCTTTGTGGTTTCACAATGCCGCAACCTGTGTTTCTTGGCACGAAACGCATGGAAAAAAAATAAAGCGAGAGAGAGAGAGAGAAAGAGTACAAAAGCCAACAACATCCGAATATGTTGAAATAGAGCATGAAATGCCTTTCTTAGGTTTTTGACATGGGAAAAAGAGTCAGGTGGGGAAATGTTGAAATCCGACAGCTTGGAAAGGGAGTGGATTTTATCAGACTCAGCACAGCTTTTCCTTTCCAAGATGTTCAACAGAAATATTTGCTTGCTTCTATTACTAGGAAATGCCTGCCTGCCTGCCTGCCTTCTTCACTCCCTCCCTCCCTTGTTACTTTCCTCTCATCCTCTCATGTGGCCAGCATGGCTACACACAAAAGGCTCACAGAATTCTGTTATCTTCCCATCGAAGTGGTACCTATTTATCTACTTGCATTTGCATGCTTTTGAACTGCTCGGTGTACAGAAGGTGAGGCAAACTCCAGGAGCTCACCCTGTCATGCGACACTCTGGATTCAAAGCTGGCTGTCAGCACTCCAACTGACAAAGGCATCTTTAACAGCTGAACCATTACCCCCCCCCCTTCCTCAATACTTCAGTACCTCTCTTTGAATTCCTGCAGAAATCCAGACAGTGATTAATATGGACTTCATGGATCAGAGAGGAAGTATATGCAGGCAGCAGTATTTCCATGCAGTGCCTTCCCTATTTCTCCTTCCATTTCTTGTTCTTCACCTAATTTAGCGCATTGTTGCTTTAGCAGGTCGATCAGGAATGCCAAGCCTCTTTCCCATCCACAAATCAACCATAGAAATTTCCTCCAATGTATTTCACCTTTATCACCGCAGGCATCTGGAGTCTTCATAAAGGTTCTTATTAGGACTCCACCCTAAAGCCAGTTTGTATACCAGCTAAATAATGCTTAATAAATTACACTCCACCCTCTTAAAACTAGTGAGGTTAATATACGACAGCTAAAGAGTTGTTTATAATTAAAGGTAGCCCTGTTACAGCTTGAATGTTCTAACACAGAACATTAATAAAGGCAATAAAATCCTTCCACTTAACAGACTGACACATCTGATTATTATTCACATCATACTTACATTTAAATTTCTCCTTCTGGAATGGAAAATAAGGGCAGGGTTGGGTCTTTAGCTGAACTAATTCATTTGACATTCCGTTGAGTGGTTGGTTGGTTGGTTGGTTTGATTGGTTGGTTGAGTTGGGTTGGTTGGTTGGTTGGTTGGGTTGGTTGGGTTGGATGGGTTGGTTGGGTTGATTGGGTTGATTGGTTGGGTTGGTTGGTTAGTTTGGAAGTATAATTAACTCCATGAGGGAAGCATAGGACTTGGAAGCTACTTGGAAGACAATGTCAGGCTAAAATATTATCCATTATCACCATCCGATATGTACTAAATACTTGCAACTGTGGTCAAAAGGAAATGTACAGTATAATTTATTTATTTTATTTTACATTTTATTTGTATCCCACCTTTATTGTTTTTACAAACAATTCAAGGTGGTCAACATATCTAACATAACTTCCTCCACTTATTTCCACCACCACCACTACCTTGTCATGTTAGTTGGACTGGAAGAGAGTGGACTGGCCCAAGGACACCCAGCGTCCTTTCATGGCTAAAGGCAAGACTTGAACTCACAATCTCCTGTTTCCTATACTAATGCCTTAACCACTAGATCAAACCGGCTCTCCATATTTATTTGTGTGTCATCTTTGTTTTCCTCTAAACATTTGCCCATTCAGCTTTCTTCTACATTAGAAGTTAAGTATCTATGCATCCAAAGCTACTGTGGTATAATGTAATTGAGAAGGGCTCAGTTGCGAACCGGGATGTCATATCTTTGTATCTCCCAGTGGTCTTATGATTTTAAAAATTCTGGGATTCTCTCTTACGTTGAATCGTGTTTCAGATCTGACACCTGCAAAGTGCTTCAAAGCATGTGGGAATGTGAACTTAGCCTCTGTCTGCAGTGCGTGGAAGGAGGCATCCTGTTCTTAAGCTTACTAGTTGCATTTAGATCAGGAGAGTCCAGATCGCATTTAAATCATGGCCTGCAGGCTGAATGTATCATGTGCTGGCCATGTCCAACCCTGGTTTAGTGAAGAGGAAAAATGTCACATAAGGACATTGTGATGCCATGAGTTTAACACCCCAGGTTTAGATCCTCCAGACAAAAGTCATGTATAACTTGCAATGGAGAAGACACTATCTTATGAGCCATGGTGGCGCAGTGGTTAGAGTGCAGTACTGCAGGCTACTTCTGCTGACTACAGGCTGCCTGCAGTTTGGCAGCTCGAATCTCAACCAGGCTCAAGGTTGACTCAGCCTTCCATCCTTCCGAGGTCACTAAAATGAGGACCCAGATTGTTGGGGGCAAGAAGCTGACTCTGTAAACCGCTTAGAGAAAGCTGTAAAGCACTGTGAAGTGATATATAAGTCTAAGTGCTATTGCTATCTTCTCAGTAGAGAAAAAGTATCTCAAATTTAAACAAAGACATGCATAATACCAACTACGTAGTCTCCCAAATAAAATTTACATTTAATTTTTCAGTCTCTAGAAACTAAAAAGACTAAAAAGTCTTTTTTCACTCCCTCTGCATTTTCCGTTTTTACTCGACTTGCTTCTAATGAGGATTATTTCTAGACAGGTGTGCCTAATCTTCTCCCTCTAAACTAGATTATGCAAGGATTAACCAGATCACTTACTTTGTACTTGCCCAGTAGATTAAAAGCAAGTCACTTCTCTGTCATTGTATGATGATATGCCATTAAATAGAGCAGAGCCCTGGTCTAATCTGATCTGTTTTAATTCAATCCCACACAACATCAGTAGTTTGCCCATTTGACTAGGCGCTGGGAAACATAAGCTCAGGTTTAGCTGCAAGGTCAGTGGATAACATTCCCCATCACATCTGCATCTGAAGTAGCCAGGACAAACACTTCCTTCCCAGGCTGCTGCTGGAAGAAATAAAACAATAGGGAGTGATTGCAAGTCACTGATGATATATAATTGCTTTGAGATTTGTTGCAACAGGCCTATAGCTCTGCGTCTAGTGATGGCTGTTTTGACATGCAGACAAATCAGCCATCCACAGACACATAGAAATGAACCTTGTTTACACTCCATTGAGAGACTAAACAGCTAAGAAGGAAACAATGACCAGAACATATATATCCCTTCCAGCAGCCAACACCCTAATAAGTAGGTATTAACAGAGAAACAATCAAGCAGAAAAGAATACTCTAATCAAGGAAATGCCAAGGAAAATAAACCACACCCCCACCAACACTGGCCGGCCAAGCTACTGCATATGATCAGGGAGTAAACACCACACTCACTCGCACTAATGATGTTACCTAGATGGGTCATGAAATATCTGCAAGCAAACAACCAAAGCTCCAAGAACACCAAAGATTTCAAGTTCAACCCTGATCCAGGGAGATTATCTTCTATTGTGTTTGTTGTGAAGTTTGTTGAGCCTTCAGGCTTCCTTCCAACACTGTGACTAAATGAGTCCTGTAGTTCAATGACTCAATGTGTCCCAACTCAATGGTGGGAAACTGGATGGAACAAAAGTTTATCAAGTTTGATCAAATCTGCCCAAACCTCATTTGGAAAATTAATCTATTATGATTCTTTGCTCATGGCTCTTTCTAACCATGAGTAATGGTATGTTTATTCTCTCTCTCTCCCTGTCTCTCTCTCTCCACCACATTTCTTCTATAGCAAGAACTGGACAAGAATCCATTTCTCAAGACCTTCACAAGACCCAAAATAATACTGAGACACAAGAAGATGTTCTTTGTGTACGGAGGAATGGCTGGAGGGCTTAGCTAATAAAGAAGAGGAATTAATAAACCCTTTTGGTTGCATGAAAAACCAATTGCAATCTAGAAAGAACAAAGGGATTGCAAAAAAGGTTGTGTGAATTCATGTTCCCTTCCCATTCATGAATTTATTAGATCTCAATTTTATGCAACATTTTAACACCAGTTTCGAGATGTTTCTTCTTCCTCTTCCTTAAGGAAAAAAACAGAGGTGGGCTTCAAAAATTTTAGCAAGGGGTTTTCTGCCTGGTTGCTGAATGGGTGTGGCTTAGCCAGCCTCCTGCACCAAAGGGGGGGGTTGCCTTTCCTGGGCTCTGGAGGCTTTTCTCTAGCCTCTGGGAGGGCAAAAATGGCCTCTCCAAGTTCCGGTGGCCCATTTCTGTCCCTCCTGAACTTCTAGTAAGCCCGTTTTTCACCCTCCCTGAGCCTTCGCACATGCCCTGCACTTACCTGCATTCAAAACAGGCAGTGTGGGGACTCCTAGGAGGGGAGGGGGGGCAGGGCCAGCCAGGAGTGGGATTTGGGAGTTCTCCAAACTGCACAGCATCTTAGCTAGTCCCTGAGAACGAATCCCTGGAAAAACCAGTCCAGTTGCCTTTAGAGAAAGCACCTTTGAGACAACTATGACCTGGATGATCTCCATAGATTCTCATTCTCCATGGTCTTCTGTTTTCAACTAACCGAAGTTCCCTCAGAACTTCCGAGATGGAGAAACTTGTCTTTACCACTTAACTTTCAATTCGAAGTCGGACACCAGTTATAAGCATGGATATTTCAATTACCTGTAAAGGTAAAGGTTCCCCTCGCACATATGTGCTAGTCGTTCCCGACTCTAGGGGGCGGTGCTTATCTCTAGTCCAAAGCCAAAGAACCAGTACTGTCCGAAGACGTCTCTGTGGTCATGAGGCTGGCATGACTAAATGCCAAAGGCGCAAGGAACGCTGTTCCCTTCCCACCAAAGGTGGTTCCTATTTTTCTACTTGTGTTTTTGACATGCTTTCGAACTGCTAGGTTGGCAGAAGCTGGGACAAGTCACGGGAGCTCACTCCCATTATACACTGATTCGAACTGCCAAACTGCCGACCTTCCTGATTGACAAGCTCAGTGTCTCAGCCACTGAGCCTCCTTTCAATTACCCGTAGCAGTTCATAAATCTGAACTAACCACTTCTTTTTGTTGAACAAGGACACACTGTCTTTTAAAGAGGAAGCCACCATCGAAACATTTTGCAGCAGCCAACTCCATCAATTATCCAATATAAAAAGAAGCACTTTCTTTTTGTGTTCTGGACCAAAGCCTCGATGTATATTTGTATATTAGTAACTTTAGTCACAATGTTTTTGAACTGCAGTTCCATAAACCTCATCAAGGTGATGTACTGCAGATCAATTAGATAATGAAACTTTAAAAAAAAAAAAAGTAATCAGGGAATATTACTGCCGACTGTAAACACAACAGCGGTATGATAACAAGCTTTTTTGTGTGATTGTCCTCACAGCTGCCCCCCGAATTATAAATAGAAGTCAATCGATTGCAATATCAAAATAAACCTAACTAGCCACCCTTTCGGTGGCTTAGTGGCAAAGATGCTGAGCTTGTCGATCAGAAAGGTCAGCAGTTCGAATCCCTAGTGCCACGAAACAAAGTGAGCTCCCGTGACTTGCCCCAGCTTTTGCCAACCTAGCAGTTCGAAAGCACGTAAAAATGGAAGTAGAAAAATAGGAACCACCTTTAGTGGGAGGGTAACAGCGTTCCATGCGCCTTTGGCGTTGAGTCATACTGGCCACATGACCACGGAGACATCTTCGGACAGCGCTGGCTCTTTGGCTTTGAAACGGAGATGAGCACTGCCCCCTAGAGTCGTGAATGACTAGCACATATGTGTGAGGGGAACCTTTACCTTTAGCCACCCTGATAAAATAGTATTGGTGCGAACGTCTTTTTTGAATCCCATAAAAGTCACATAAGATCAGAATGGCAATAGTTACAAACGAATAAAATGGACAACCCCCCCCCCCCCCAAGGGAAAGGATTTCACAACTAGGACACAATCCAAGATTCTCAATCATCCAGGTTATGGTTGTCCCAAAGGTGCTTTCTCCAAAAGACAACTGGGCTGTCTCGGTTTCCCTTGAAGACGTTTGACTTCTCATCCAAGAAGCTCCTTTAGTTGAGTTCCCTCAAGTGCAAATGTAGCCTCTAGAAGGAAGGGCAGAGAGGGAAAAGGAAAAAAGAAAAAGAAAACAATAGAACGTATCTCGGCAGTGGAAGATGAGGAGCTCTGATTAATCAGAGTTGTATTTTTAGTCTGCAATCACACCATTAATCTCGCCATGTGGTTTGGTGTGGAGAGACCATATTTGGTAACCAAAGTAAGAAGTTCACCCGAGAACCCTGAAACATATCAATGGTCCATCTTTTCAGTTTTTGTGACGCTATGATGGTCCAAGGCCACTTCTAAACTGAAAATATAGAGTATAGAACTCGGGATTTTCTCCATGCAAAGTATTTGCTTTGTGTTAAAATTATGGGTCAGATGCTAGATTATAGCTATATTGGTAAAGGAAAACATTTATAGCTCTGGATTGAACTGGGGGATCCTTGGTTTTCTTGCAGATGATTTATTACCCAAACTAGGTAACAACATTAATGCTAGAAGGGAGGAGGAGGAGAGGAGAGACGAGGAAGACTGTCCAGTCCTTGACGGTTTGTGGACTTAGTGGTTTTCCTGCAGACATTTCATTACCCAACTAGGTAATGTCATCAATGCTAGAAGGGAGAAGAGGAAGGGATTTGGATGATGGTTCAGATAAGAGGAGAAGGAGAAGGAGATGATGGAGGAGCAGGAGGTCTGTGATGTTAGTGGTTTTCTTGCAGACATTTCATTACCCAACTAGATAACATCATCAATGCTAGAAGAGATGAGAATGAGTGACATAATGGTGTGAGTTTGACACCTAGTCCAATCCCCTGCTCAAGCAGGAAACCCTATACCATTGCAAATAAATGGTTGTCCAATCTCTTCTTAAAAACTTCCAGTGTTGAAGCACCCACAACTTCTGGACTCAAGTCCTTCCATTGATTAATTGTTCTCACTGTCAGGAAATGTCTCCTTAGTTCCAGGCTGCTTCTCTCCTTCCTAATCCATCCCATCCATTGCTTCTTGTCCTGCCTTCAGGTGCTTTGGAGAATAGGTTGACCCCTCTTCTCTGTTGACAACCCCCCAAATATCGGAACGTTGCCATCACGTCACCCCCATATATTTTATCTTTAAACTAGGTTTGACCTTCATGCCACGAATGCTTCCTAAAAAAAGGACTTTTGTTTTGTTTTGCAAAGTAGGACATCTGATTGTCCTAGGTATCCCCCTTACTAAGCAAATCTGCCCTTAGAAGATGCAAATGTGAAATTCTAAAAAGGATTGGTTGGAAACCTTACGTCCCCATCGCCAAACTCAGCCAGGAAAGCAATTGTGCTGCTGGAGGATAATTAAATACAAGGTGGAGGGCAAACTTTCTCTAACAGTTTTCCAAGAAGCCCTTGGAAAGTGATGGCAAACCTTTTATGCCTCAGGTGCCCCCCCCCCCCGGTGCCATGCCCCCTGCGCATGCACACTCCACTTCTTGGAGCCTGGGGAGGGCAAAAATGGCCTCCCCCATCCCCCCGGAGGCCATAAACCACCCGTTGTCCAACTTCCTGAGGGCACAATAGGTCCATTTTTCGCCCTCCCCAGGCTCCAGAGGCTTTCTAGGAGGCTGGGGAGGGTGAAAAACGGCCCAACACGCAAACCAGAAGTTTGGGAATGGACTTCTGGGTTGCTTGTTGGGCTGTTTTTCTCCCTCCAGAGGCTTCGGGCTTAGTTCAGGCTGAACTAACTCTGTTTCAAATGATGCTTGGATATAGTGCCGGATGGCAGAAGAAGGGATTAATTGAAACTCAATCCTGACAAGGCAAGGTTTTTTTTTTGCTGTCACCCTGAAGGATCAGCTGGGGGACAGGAAAGGGGTGATCACAGATACGCCTTTGCTGAGCCTCACTATATCCAGATGTGTGTTTATCTGCTCCGGCTGATAACATTGCCTATAACCTCTCCTGCACAGCGAGATAGCTATCCCATGGTTATTCATGCGCTCGTATCCTCCAGGTTGAAGAACGGGAATATGGTCCTACCCAGTGGTGAGATGTTAACATTTTTGCCACTGGTTCTCTGGGCGTGGCTTGATGGGACGTGGCTTGGTGGGGAGGGTGGGGTCAAGTGACTGAGTGGGCATGGCCAACTTTAAAAAAAATGTAAAAAGTTTTTTATTTTTCCTTTCAAATTCATTCTTAAATATACATTCTTATAATTGTTATTTAACATTTGTCAATTCATATCATTTTTCCACCTGTACATTTGTATTTTGATATTTTCTTATTTCCCCTCCCCCTGTTTTAATCATGTGCCATCTGAGATATTTATTTCATGTTTTGTTCCTTTCTCTTTCTATTTATATCTTTTTTCAAGCCACTCATAAAATCGCATGTCCTGTGGTACACTGATTCCTCCTTGCCCTTTATTCTCAATGTCAACCTATTCATTTCTGCACTGTCTAAACATCTTCTTTATTACCTCCCCGTCCGATGGGATTTTGTCTGCTTTCCAGTTTTGTGCAAATACAATTCTAGCTGCTGTTATTATTTGTACAATAATAACTGTATTTGTACAATTTACTGTATTTCTCTGGTAGAATACCCAATAAAAATATCTCTGGCTTAAACTCTTTTAAAAAACGTTGAAAGTCTTTCTTTTTTTGACCACCAATTCGCTCGAACCAGTAGTAAAAAAATTCTTTAAGAAGTGAAAAAAAAGTTTCAGCTGTTCCGTGCGATCGTGGGAAGCTTCCCCCCCATTTTTTAAAGCTTCCCCCCCAAAAAAGCTTTTTTCCCCCACTTTTGAAAGCTGTGCCATGCAATCATGGGAAGCTTTTTTTTTCACATTTGTTTTACTACCGGTTTGGGCGAATAGATAGTAAAAAAAGCTGATTGTCATGGAACCTTTTGTTTCACTTTTTAAAGCATTTTTCCTGCCTATTCACCCAAGCTGGCAGGAAAAAAATGCTTTAAAAAAGGGGGGGGGGGAAGCTTCCAATGATCACGCGGCTGACAGCTGAGCTGTGCGACCCTTGACATCTTTTTTTTACTACCGGTTCGAGAACCAACAACAATTGTTCCTACCAGTTCACACAAACTGATGTGAACCAGTAGCATTTCACCCCTGGTCCTACCTACACAGGGCTGCCTTATTCAGAAATTTCAGCTGTTTTCAGACCCTGCTGGTGGGACAAGAATGAGACAACTCACCATGGTCAACTCACGGTGGGACAAGTCACTGAGGCCAACTCTCTATGGTCAACTCACCATGGCCCATTCTCTATTAGCTCTAGGTTGCTTTAACTCTGGTTTAACTCTGGATGGAGACTCCAAGGAAATCTACAAGAGTTGCAGACCAGAAAGATCAAAGAAGGCCGGGAAAATCCAAAAACAGTGTATCTTTGTTGATGCCAAGGGAAAAAAAGAATAGAATAGAATAACAAAGTTGGAAGGGACCTTGGAGATCTTCTAATCCAAACCCCTCCTTAGGCAGGAAACCCTACACCACTTCAGACAAATGGTTGTCCGATCTCTTCTTAAAAACTTCCAGTGTTGGAGCATTCACAACTTCTGAAGGCAAGTTCTTCCACTGATTGAATGTTCTCACTGTCAGGAAATTTCTTCCTAGTTCTAAGTTGCTTCTCTCCTTGATTAGTTTTCACCCATTGCTTCTTGCCCTGACTTCAGGTGCTTTGGAGAATAGCTTGACGCCCTCTTCTTTGTGGCAGCCCCTGAGATAGCATGATACTGTTGTCACGTCAATCAGAAACCGATCAGATCAATATTCACACATTCTATGCATCCCTAAACTTCCCCACTTACAACTATTCCTTGAGTAGAACTTTTCTGAGTCAAGGTCATATTAGCCAACACGCTTCAAAGCATATCTTGACTCTCAAAGGAAGAGGTCTCATCCATGACACCGAAAGAGACCCACAAATTATGGAGCCCGCTACAGTTTCCTATCTGTTCAAGAGCCAGGCTGGAATTAATCTAGTGTGCTTGGATAGTTTTGACCATATGCACGACAAGGACTCCATAAAATGCAAAGACATCCGCTCTTTGGCTCCGTCAGCCACACAAATCAGCCTTTAAAGACTAATTTTGCATTCCAGGCAGATAATACAAAGGACGTATCTTGCTGCAAAGAGAGAGCACTCTGCTTGTGCATATATCTAGGAATGGAAAGTAGCAAAACCAGATAACTATAGAGTGACATGAAAACATATTGGAGGCCCGGTAAAACTTTCTCCAAGCAGTCTCCAAACTTCAACAATACAGATAGTTCTCGACTTACAGTTCATTTGGCGATCATTCAAAGTTACAGCCCTGGAAAAAAGGAACTTTTGAGCAAACTACACTCTATGGTTCTCCCAATTGCAATGGATGGCTGTGAAAGTTGGACCATAAGAAAGGATGAGCACCAAAAGAATGGAGGCCTTTGAACTCTGGTGCTGGAGAAGACTCCTGCGAGTCCCTTGGGCTGCAAGGCGATCAAACCGGTCAGTCCAAGAGGAGATCAACCCTGACTGCTCTTTAGAAGGCCAGATCCTGAAGATGAAACTCAAATACTTTGGCCACCTGATGAGAAGGAAAGATTCACTGGAGAAGAGCCTCATGCTGGGAAAGATGGAGGGCAAAAGAAGAAGGGGACGACAGAGAATGAGGGGGCTGGAGATGGTAGAGGACAGTAAGGCCTAGAGGAACATTGTCCATGGGGTCACGAAGGGGTTGGACACGACTTTGCAACTAACAACAACACACATATGCAACCTTCATGGCTTCACATGACCACCAACATTTGGATGTTTGGTAAGTTACGTATTTATGATGGTTACGGCATCACAGAGCTAACATTTGCAAGCTTCCCGACCAGTTTATAATAAGAAAAGTCAATGGGCAGAAGTTGCATTCATTTAACAAGCACGAATCACTGAATAACTGCAGGGAATTCGTTTATAACAACCATGGCAGAAAAGATCATAAAATCCAGAGTGACTCACTTAACAACCAGCTTATTAGAAACAGAATTCTGATCCCAATTGTAGCTGTAAATGCAGGACTACCTCCATAACAATCAGGTAGAATAGAATTACAGAATTGGAAGGGACTTTGGAGGTCTTCTAGGCCAACCCCCTGCTTAGGCAAGAAACCCTACACAACTTCAGAGAAATGGTTATCCAACATCTTGTTAAAAACTTCCACTGTTGGAGCCTTCACAACTTCTGGAGGCAAGTTGTTCCACTGATTAATTGTTCTAACTGTCAGGAAATTTCTCCTTAGTTCTAGGTTGCTTCTATCCTTGATTGGTTTCCACCCATTGCTTCTTGTCCTGCCCTCTAGTTCTTTGGACAATAGCTTGACTCCCTCATCTTTGGGGCAACCCCTGAGATATTGTAACACTGCAATCATGTCTCCCCTAGCCCTTCTTTTCATTAAACTAGACATACCCAGTTTCTGCAACCGTTCTTCAGATGTTTTAGTCTCCAGGCCCCTAATCCTCTTTGTTGCTCTTCTCTGCACTCTTTCTGGAGTCTCCATTTTACATCGTGGCGACCAAAACTGGATGCAGTATATTCCGAGTGTGGCCTTATCAAGGCCTTTTAAAATGTTATTAACACTTCACGAGATCTTGATTCTATCCCTCTGTTGAGGCAGCCTAGAACTGTGTTGGCTTTTTCAGCAGCTGCCACACACAGCTGGCTCCTATTTAAATGATTATCCACTAGGACTCCAAGATCTCTTTCACAGTTACTACTGTTGAGCAAGGAACCACATATACTGTAGTGCATTTGTTTTTTTCTTGCCTAAATGTAGAGCCTTACTTTTTTCACCCTTGAATTTCATTTGGTTAGATAGCACCCAATCACCACATCAGATGGGATATACTGGTAGCCCTCAACTTACAACTCTTCAAGTTGCCAAGGTTGAGAAACATTGCCCTACATAGTCTTCTTCCAATCACACAGAAGGGAGCATTTTATCCCAGGGAAGCCACATGCTCGCTTCATTCCAGGAGTTGTAGAATTACAACAGATTCAACCCTGCCAATTTCTATTGTGAATTCCAACTGCACAACGCAAACCACACCGTGCCCTCACTATAACACCATCCTTCCCTGGAGATGCAAAGTACAGAAAATATCAAATGAGAAAATCAGACTGGGGAGAGGGGGCGGGGGAAACGAAAGAATTTGACTGATCATTTCTCTATCTGGTCATTTAAGATCTTGGCAGAGGATGGGGGGAAATCCAGTGTTGTCAGCAAAAGTGTGTGTGTGTGTGTGTGTGTGCACGTGCGTGTGCGTGTGTGTGTTTGTGTAGCAATCATCTTTAAATGAGTCCCAAAACAGCCAAGCTGAGCATTGGAGGAGAAAGCTTGATAAGAGTTCAGGAAAAGAGATAATCCTTTCTTTAAAAAATGTTTATCGTACATTTTAATTAAGTGTCTTGTTAATGGCGGTTATCTTAACGGTCATAACATTATAGCCAGTAATGCATTTTGTTTGTGGGGTTTTTCTTTTTCTTTTTTCTTTCCGAGGGGAGGAGAGGAAATGGAAGCGACAGGGTGGGCTTCCAACAGGCCTTTATGAAAACAGCGGCCTGATTGCTTTCACTTTAAATCAAAGAATAAATTCTGAATACGAGGGATGCAATAGGATCTCAGCCCAGCCACTAATGGTTATTTAATGTGGCCATCAATGTTTAGAAATCCCGAGCATTCGGAATGTATACAATAGTCTCCGGGCCCTCTTTAACACTTATTTGAGATGACAGGAAAAATGAAACTGTTTGCGCTTTCAATGGGAAAGCAATCATTGCTACATTATATTCGGCTTGCCCTATCATGCTAATGTACGGTAAAAATGTCACCAACTGTATTTAAGAACCTGATGGAGTATTGCCATTGAATTGCTGTTACCGGGCTGATTAATAATAAGCGGGAAGGGGAGGGCGGTTGGGAGGGAAGGAGGGGAAGGGTTGGGGGGGAAATTCTTCAATTTGTATGTAAATGCAAGTGGGGTTTCATATCATCTGCGTACCTACACCCGGAGAAAAAAATAATAATAACAATAATAAACTGAAGTTTAATGCGGCAATTATAAGCGTTTATGGAGCCCTGGAATGGGGCTTCTCTTCCCTCCCTCCCCACTGAACCCATCCTTCTGGGGCATTATCACTGATGTTCACCCAAGGATGGCGGCAGATGTTTTCGTACCAGCCGTGCCTCGGCCACAGATGAACTCCTGCTGCCCTTTGGTAGAGCAAGGTAAGCTACATAAAAGGTAAAGGTTCCCCTTGCACATATGTGCTAGCCGTTTCTAGGGGGCGGTGCTCATCTCCGTTTCAAAGCTGGAGAGCCAGCACTGTCCGAAGACGTCTCCATGGTCATGTGGCCGACATGACTAAATGCTGAAGGTGGTGCAGTGGTTAGAGTGCGGTACTGCAGGCTATTTCTGCTGACTGCTGGCTGCCTGCAATTTGGCAGTTCGAATCTCACCGGGCTCAAGGTTGACTCAGCCTTCCATCCTTCCGTGGTGGGTAAAATGAGGACCCAGATTGTTGCGGGCAAGAGGCTGACTCTGTAAACTGCTTAGAGAGGGTTGTAAAAGCACTGCAAAGCAGTATATAAGTCTAAGTGCTATTGCTATTAGACAATGCAAGACCAAGGGGCTTGTTGCACCATACATTAGATCCAGACACCCCTTCAATCTTCCTTTGTGACATCCCACCCATGGATGTTCCAAAATGGTTGTGTTGTATTGATCGGTGCTATCATAGTCCAGGCTGTGAGATGACAAACAAGCACATTAGGCGGCTAACACTGCCAAACAGGGAACAGGATAAATTATTATCCTTGCATTGCCACTGTACATCCTCATTAGAATGAAATTCTTAACTAATCTACTGGGATGCGGTTTTGTTTTCATCCACCACAATGTGCCATAAACGGATATATATTTATATCTATGTAAATCTATATATATCTATTAAGTGTTATGTCAAAGCACCTGGTATGCCCAAATATGGGAGGGAGCATTCCTTGGCTCAGCTGATAAGGGAGGAGAGCTTGTGGCTTAGAGGCTAATACAACTGCCTAACATGTAAAAACAGCCCAGGTTCGAATCCCAGTAAGGGTCTGGCTAGCTAATGAGAGCTAAATAGCTTGAAATAGATCTATACTAGTTTCCCTTTATTTATTTATCAGCACAAAGGCAACACAAAAATCTATCTATCTGTCTATCTATCCATCTAATCACACGCGCCACCTCCACACATGGGCGTGACCTTTTGTGATGCGCACAGTGTCAAAAAGGGACATGATGGCGTCTGGGCAGGTGGGCGGAGCTTGCTACTGAGTGCGCCTGAAAGGTAAGTAGAAGAGGGAGGGGGAAGGGGGGAAATCCACTGTGCCACATGATTTAGATTAGCAAGAATATAAATTGCGCGTCACAGCTGATGGTCGGAAATACTGATTTGGCCGAACCGGTAGCATTTTTTTTACTATGGTTCAGGTGAACTGATCCGAACAGGTAGCATTTCACCCCCGATAGCAATAGTCATCAGTAGGAACCAATTGCCAAGTGTCTGGATTTTTTGATCGTGCGATCCTGGGGATGCTGCAATGGTCGTAAGTCTGAGAAATGGTCCTAAGTCACTTTTTCCAGTACCTTCGTCACTTCGAACGATCACTCAATGAACTGTTGTAAGTTGAGGACTTCCTGTGCTACGAGGGCATTATAAATACACAACACGTATAAATTGTTATTTATGGCGAACTGGCTAAGTCCTTCCCTCCGTCTCTTTTCATCTTCTTCCCCCCCCCCCCCCCCCAAAGTGGAATCGTTTTAGTAATTCTTCTGGGAGGTTCCGTATAGGATTCTGAATAATCCGCCTGTCGTTTAGAAAAGAAAAGAAAAGAAAAAGAGAGAAAAATCAATTTTCATCTGGTTCTAAGTGTAAATTACACGGGTTAGCCAGTTGAAATCAAAACTTTATGATGAGAAGCTTTTCTCCTCTGAGGGCTCCCAAGGATCATTGTAATCAACTTGCTAATGCTGTCCACTGGGAAGATCTATTAGCAAAGCCTCCTGAGCTTTTTCAAAGTGTTGCGTGCAAAAGAAGAAGAAAAAGCTCAGTTATTTTCTTTTCCCGTAAAAGAATTTCAGCGTTCTAGCTCGTTTTAAACGGACACATCAGTCTTTCCAGCCGGCTTCAGCAGCCTTCCCAACGATCATACTTCCATAAAGGTCCACGTGCCGCCATCATCTAATCATGATTAACATTTGGTTGAATCAACCACAATAAACTGGGTTCTCCACCATCAGACATGGTTGTGTCTGGCTGCATGCAGAAGGTTAAGCCCAAATTAAGCAAATTACAGGGAAATGCATTGAGACGGAGGGACTCATGTTTAATATTCCTGGATATTATGTATTAATTAATTACATTTTCCCCCTTATTCTTTATAGGGAACTCAAAGCGATGAACACACTTAATACTCTTTCCTTCTCCTATTTTCCCCGCAACGACAACAATCTTGTGAGGTGGGTTGGGCTGAGAGAGAGAAATTTGCCCAAAGCCACCTAGCTGAGTATTGTGCCTAAGCTGGGTCTAGAACTCACCATCTCCTGGTGATTGGCTCAAAGTCACACAGTTGGCTGTCATGCCTCAGGTGGGACTAGAACTCGCTGTCTCCTAGTGATTGGTCCAAAGTCACCAACTGGCTTTTCTACCTGAGGAGGGACTAAAACTCACTGACTCCTGGTGATTGGCTCAGAAACATAGTTGGCTTTCATCCTCAGGCGGGACTAAAACTCACAGACTCTTGGTGATTGGCTGAAAGACGCATAGTTGGCTGTCATGCCTCAGGCGGGACTAGAACTCGCTGTCTCTTAGTGATTGGTCCAAAGTCACCAACTGGTTTTCCTGCCTGAGGAGGGACTAGAACTCACTGTCTCCTGGTTATTAGGGCAGCATCCTAACCACTAGACCAAACTGGCTCTTATAAAGTGCAAGAATGTACGTACCATGGCGATGATTTTACATCAATTGTGCAATGAGCTCAGTGTATAAATGATAGGAATCATCTCAGATCTCATTTGATGGGAAGTGTGGGGGAGAAATCCCATCCCTTTAACTGCCCCAATAATGACTGGTTCAGATTCAACAGCCGTGGGAAACAGCTAGACGGCAATTTGATCTGAAGTTGGTTAAATGGGAAGTCTGTGAAATTTCGGCTAACCCTGGAAATCTGGCAGGTGGAACAGAATTCGGACTGACAGAGGTAGGAAGAACAAAAACAAACCAACAAACAAAGATGGGCAAGACAGAAGTAGCCACAGTTCTAAATATGGATCCTTCATGTTCAAACATCTGTTTTCATATCCCATTTTCTTTCCTTTTGTTAACTTCAGTATCCTATTCAAGGTCATTTGATGTCCTTCCACTCCACCTCTTGGATGTCCAATAAAATATTTTCTCTTGTGTCCATCCCTCCCTCCTTCTTTCTTTTCTTTCCTTCCTTCCTTTCCTCCTTCCTTCCTTTCCTTCCTTTCCCCCCTTCCCTTCCTTCCTTCCTTCCTTCCCTCCCCCCCTCTCTCTCTTTAATTCTCTACATGTTCTTATTTTCCCCCCTCCTTTTTCACCCTGCCTGTGCTTAAACGGATACCATTTCTTCCAAGCATTTTAAACATGAGATTTAATTGTTATTTATTGCATGAGAAACCACAAGGGGTTGGCGAGAGGGCAGGGACATCATATAAATCCTCTCCGGCTGCAAATAATGGTAATATTAAGAGGCACATCTGGATACAGTTTCACAGAAGAGATTTCCCTTCTTTTTGGGCAAGACAGGGCTCAAACACACAGATGGTACAAGCTGGTATGAAAATATTCCTCTCCTGCCTCCTTCCATTGCTACATTTGTTGAAAGCCATGGTAAGCCAATGAGGGGGGGGGGCTGTTTAAGCTTGCATGTCTCCCCAGCATGCCAACCCATAGCCTACTGTGATATTTGACTGTCTGCTGCGTCTAAACAGCTGGAAGAATGTCAAACTGTCACCACTGATTAAAATTGGATTTTACACAAGGCATCAAACATATTGTCAAAAATTCTAGATTTCACACCATGCGATGGGAGAGAAGTTAATCGGTCTTCTATAGAAACAGCAAACTGTCAGGATATTTACTTCAACCTAGGAAAGAAGGAGCAAAAAGTTTCATCCTTGTTTCTTCCACTTAGTCCTTTCCCCAACCAGCATTCCCCAATGGCACCGAACTAGTGTAGAAGGCACTCCCCAAATTATACATTATTAAACTGTGAAATAAAGGGATGTGGTGGCTCAGTGGTTAAGATGCTGAGCTTGTCAACTAGAAGGTTCAGCAGTTCGAATCCCTAGCACCGCATAATGGGGTGAGCTCCTGTTACTTGCCCCAGCCTCTGCCAACCTAGCAGTTCGAAAGCACGTAAAAAATGCAAGTAGAAAAATAGGAACCACCTTTGGTGGGAAGGTAAGAGTGTTTCTTGTGCCCTTGGCATTTAGTCCACATGACCATGGAGACGTCTTCGGACAGTACTGGCTCTTCGGCTTTGAAACTGAGATGAGCACCACCCCCTTGAGTTGGGAACAACTAGCAGGCATGTACGGGGGAACCTTTACCTTAAACTCTGAAATAATCTATTTCATATAGATATATTAAGCTAAGATCTAACTAAATCTAGTACCTTCTATCTACGAGGCAGCGGGCTATGACATCTCAAATCCTTCAGAAGTCAATCAAGTTTAAAATCCTTTGGACCATCCAATTCTTATTGGGACATGGAATATACTGTTAGGTTCACACAAGGCCTGGAAGATTTCACATTAGCAATCAAATTAAGACCAGACTGGTCCCATGGTTGGAAGGGGGGTATTTTTATGAGTAGAAATGGTATGCCTTTAATAATTGCACAAAGGACATGCAGAAATTCAATAGGGGTTAAATCAATTTAACTGGGTAATCCCAAATTCATATATCTAGTTCTCCAATCACACATGCACACACACACACACACACACACACACATATCGCATTTTCTGTATCTGGCAGCTGTTTTGTGTTTTACAATAATAACGTCGCAGGGTTGACTTCCTGGCATGATCTTGATCCCACTGAAATTATTTGTAAAAAGAAAAAAAGAAGATAGACATTTCAAAGGATCTTCAGAAATGATTCGTTGGGTGAAAATCAACTTTGAAATCTCAGAAGTTGCCTTTCTTTATTTCATTCACTCTTTTTTCTTCCTTTGCAACAAGTTTGCTCAAGCAATGATAAAAACCCTCATAAAAATTTCCCTGGGACAGTTTCAGAATTTCAATATAGAGATAAGGCAAAGGTACAGACAAAAATAGAAGATGAATCTCTTTGCCAGAAAATGCCAAGATGGTTGAGAACAGCTGCCTCGAACCTCTAGAGAACTTGGCGTTCTACATATTTTACAAATCACAGTCATTAATATACTGAGGATTATAGATGGGGTTTTTTTTCACTTACAGATCTGTTTGAGATGAAATACTTGGGTTTTAAGTGGATTTGTTGGTTTATTTTTCCAAAGAGGGGGGAAAAAAGACATTTCTGTCAAATATTCATGGACAGAAGGTGGATTCTAGATTTTGGTGATTAATGCTTGAAGACGTCCTTCTTGTCATAGTATAATCTTTTGTCAGTGGTCAGATAGCAGCCTTTCTGGCTTTTTTTGCACTTTAATTATCTCCTAAAGCAGTGTTTCGTTTCAAATTTGGCAACTTTAAGAAGGGTGGACAGCATGCTGGATGGGGAAAGCTGGGAACTGAAGTCATCTCATCTACAAGTTGTCAAGTTTGAAAAACACGTGCCTAAGGGAAGCTAATGAAACTCCAATACTTTGGCCACCTAATGAGAAGGAAGGACTCACTGGAGAAGAGCCTCATGCTGGGAACGATGGAGGGCAAAAGAAGAAGGGGACGAAAGAGAATAAGGGGGCTGGATGGAGTCACCAAAGCAGTTGGTGAGCTTAAATGGACTCCAGAGGATGGTAGAGGACAGGAAGGCCTGGGGTCGCGGTGAGTCGGACATGACTTTGAAACTAAAAACAACAGCAACAATGGGAAGCTATAATAAAGGAAGGTTTTCAGATCAGGAAGATTTAGCAGGCTATTGAAGAAGGGAAAGCTGTGTAAACAACAACAAAACCAATGTCCCAAAAGTCTTGTCTTCTTCTTGACTTCCTCTTTTGCTGCTTCGGATGTCGAGAGAGATCTAAAGTTCTGGTTCTTGCTTTTCTGGTGGCCTCAACCATTTTTAATCGAAGTTTTATAGTGTGATGTTCTCTCTCCATCTTCTTCTGCATCTGCCTTGTGTTCTTCGACCTTCACCTCTTTTTATATAGGCCTGGAAGATATCGGCCTAGCAAGTAATACAATACAATGCAATAGCAGAGTTGGAAGGGACCTTGGAGGTCTTCTAGTCCAACCCCCTGCCTAGGCAGGAAACCCTATACCATTTCAGACAAATGGCTATCCAACATCTTCCTAAAGACTTCCAGTGTTGGGGCATTCACATCTTCTGGAGGCAACTTCTGTTCCACTGATTAATTGTTCTAACTGAATTTTTTCCTCAGTTCTAGGTTGCTTCTCTCCTTGATTAGTTTCCACCCATTGCTTCTTGTCCTGCCCTCAGGTGCTTTGGAGCATAGTTTGACTCCCTCTTCTTTGTGGCAACTGCTGAGATATTGGAACACTGCTATCATGTCTCCCCTAGTCCTTCTTTTCATTAAACTAAACATACCCAGTTCCTGCAACCGTTCTTCATATGTTTTAACCTCCAGTCCCCTATTCATCTTTGTTGCTCTTCTCTGCACTCTTTCTGGAGTCTCCACATCTTTTTTATATCTTGGCGACCAAAACTGAATGCAGGATTCCAAGTGTGGCCTTCCCAAGGCATTATAAAGTGGTATTAAGACTTCACCTGATCTTGATTCTATCCCTCTGTTGATGCAGCCTAGGACTGTGTTGGCTTTTTTGGCAGCTGCTACACACGGCTGGCTCCTTCTTAAATGGACTCCAAGATCCAAGTCTCCAAGCCTAGTTGTCTGTACTTGTGAAATCTCACGAAAGACTGTTGGCCAGGATTTTGCTAGCATTCCCTTTAACCTAAATAAAAGAGGTTTTATCCGGATGAGGAGTCGACTTCATGATCTTGGGAAGCCTAGGTCAGAACAGCAGGTCATGGAGGAGACATTCCCCCGAGTACCCTTTCCTTGATAAAGACTGTTCCAAAACTGGGTCTATCACCAACAACTCCTTCACCCTCGGCAGAGAAACAACGTCAAAAGTCATTTCTTTTCAATAGCAAAATCGGGAAGAAGAGTTGAAAACAGAAATCAAAATTAGGTTCCCGCCCACCGTTCCTCCTTACGCAGCAGACAGTGAAAGGAGGCCAGGCGTAGTTTCTCTTCCTTAACGGTACTCTTTTTTCTGTTTTCCCATCACTCCTGAGAAATTGCAAATTCCAATGCAATTGAAAACTTGCCGGGTAGTAAGTCATAAACCAGAAATGGATTATTCCACAAATTGTGTCTTGCCAGCCCGCCATTAAGCAGTGGCGGCTGCCAATAAGGTTTTGAATAATGGCGAGTTTTTCCCCCCATTATTTTTATCAGATTTCTTGGGAGCCTTTCAAAAGAATAAACCTTT
>NC_138561.1:19270433-19282933 GCF_964273705.1 Natrix helvetica | reverse complement strand
TTTTAGAAGCACATTGATCTTTGCAGAAGATCTAATCCGAACGATGAAGTTCAATAACTCCATTACCTGCCAGGGTGTGATTGGAGATGCGTAATGCTAAGATTAGTGGCAGCCTAGCTGCCCTGCCAACATTGATTTGAACGGTGGGATTGCTTGTTTAACGGGAGGGGGGGAAGGGGGGGAACAAAACAAAGAGAGGAGGTGAACGAGAAAATGGTGGTTGCTGGGCGATTGGACAATTTTCGCTTTTCTTTTTAGTTGTTTAAATCTGCCCCCTCTTCATTACCCGGTCAACCCCAATGCTGCCAGGGTGAGAGGTTGTGTAAGAGGAGGGATGGGGAAGGCCGAGTGTCAAACGTCTACCTCTTTTCTGTTTCTAAAATAGACGTATACTGGGTGGGAACATTTTGGGACACCGTGGCTCCTAGAGAGAATTCCCTTGTTGATCCAGGGTAAGGAATCAGGTGGTTCTCCAGATGATTAGAAGGACAGATCCCTCCATCCCTATCCATTAGCCATGCTGGTTGTTGCCTATCCCAACGGCCACCAATTGGACCAGTGGTGGGAATCAAAAAAATTTAACTACCGCTTCTTCTTCTTTTTAATAGGAAATTGTGATGATCTTTTTAATGTTCTTTTTTTAAAAAAAAAATATCATTTTTATTCAGCATTTTTTAAAAGTTAAAATTACGCATTTATGGCTCTCCGTAACTGATTTACTACCGCTTCTGTGGGCGTGGCTTGGTGGTTGTGGCTTTGTGGGCATGGCAGGGGAAGGATACTGCAAAATCCCAATTCCCTTCCCACTCCTGGGGGTGGTGGTTACTGCACAATCCCCATTCCCTCCCCTTCCCACTAACCTGCTTTCCGGCTCCTGTTCAGGGCAACAAAAGATCAGCTGGGAGGCTGGGAGGCAGCAGGGGGCAGGGCCAGCCTATTTGCCGGTTCTCCAAACTACTCAAAATTTCCGCTATCCATTCCCCAGAATATTTTGTCAGGGTTCCAAATAGCATCCAAAATTTAAATCAAAGTATTGCTCAAAGTTCCAATTTATTAAGAGAGCCAGGTTGGCACATCTTGGATAACCCGAATCTGAAGGCTTCCTGGTTTTCCCACTCAGTTGAAAGTTCAAGATCTTGCCCCCACACCCACAAGTCCACCCCATGGTCCAATCTCCCACTGCCATGCTGGCAGCTTCCACCCATCCAGTTCCAGTCAGGGGCAGAGGTGCAGAGACAAAGGATGACCTTGGCTTTCTAGAAAGAATTTTGTTTTGGCTACTCCATCCAATCCCCCTTCCCATTTTCCTACAATAGAAAATGCATAGTAGAATAGTAGAAAGTGTGGCAGGCCTGAGATCCGCAAGTAAATATGGCTGCAGGCCTGACACATGTCAGAACTGGCTGAATACCACCTCTGGATTGGATTACAACTCTCCCTGTCAATAATGTGATCCACACATCTGCCTCAGAGTCTTCTTTCATTGGGGGTGTTACTTGGAACCCTGACAACCATATTAGACAAGTCCATTTTACAGGCGGGGTAAGGGTTGATTGTACAGTGCTATCCATCATTTTTTGAAGAACTAAGTTCTTCTCCTGGAGGACTTCTTTGTGAGGCCATCCAGAATATGCTTTCAGAACATCAACTGACCCTTAATGGTCTCTTCATAACCAAACACTTCTTATTCCAATGAGTGGACTCCGCTCCCCAAAATGTTCTTATGAACATTTCCCCCACCTGTAAATACATTGAATAATCCATTGTGAAAGTCCACAGTGAAGCAAACGAAAAGACAATTGTGTAAATTTACTTGAACTCCATCTTTTCCTACACACCTTTCAATTTCCAGAAGGAGGCTTCAGCCCTGGTGGAATTCCCCAACAGGGTCAACTTTAAGTTTTGTGGACTTCAAGTAAGCTGAAGTAAGCACAGTCATTCTAAAGATTTCAACAATAATTATAAAGGAGATCTTAAATGTGGCTTCTGTATGTTTCCCAAATAAATCCAGGTTTTTTTTAAACTTATACACCTTTTTTCCAGAGTTCCAGGGAGAGAGGGAGGGAGGGAGGGAAGGAAAGAAGGGAGGGAGGAAGGGAATGGAAGGAAGGAAGGAGACAAAGGGAGAAGGAAGATGAGAGAAGGAAGGAAAGGAAGGAAGGAAGGAAGAGAAGGAAAGAGGGAGGGAGGGAAGGAAAGGAAGGAAGACAGGAGAGCACCTCCATTTAGAGTCACTTAATCCAGGTCATATCAAAGGTCTCCAAAATGAATCTTTAAGGAGCTGATTATCTAACGGCAAAGGGGAGAGGTGATTGAACTCCCCAAGGAGTCACACTCAACTCGACTTCTGGGGTCAGTGGTGACCATTTCAGGCCTTTTGATATATGAGATGCCATTGACATTAAATATCAAAATAATAAAGCTATTGCCATGAAATTATAGCTACTTCAACTGGATGCTTACTTGATTGATGGCAATGCCTCTTCGCCGACACTCTCCAGTAGGCTTCAGAACTTCTTATTCCCAAGCTTACACTTATTTACTTACAGGCCATTCACTCAACAACTCATGGGGAGCGGGAGAAAGAGAAAGAATGAAAGAGAGGAAGAAAAGAGAGAGAAAGAGAAAGAATGAAAGAGAGAGACAGAGAGAGAGAGAGAAAGAATGAAAGAGACACAGAGAGAGAGAGAGAGAGAGAGAGAGAGAGAGAGAGAGAGAATTAAAGACAGAAAGAAAAAATGAAAGAGAGAAAGAATGAAAGAGAAAAAAGAATGAGAGAGAGAAAGAATGAAAGAGAGACACACAGAGAAAGAGAGAAAGAATGAAAGAGAGAGAAAGTGTGCGTGTTAGACTTGTGTTGTGACTCCAGAGTGAAATCTCCCATGGAAACCAATGAAGAAGGCATCTTCTCCCAACCTTGAACCTCCCATATGATGCCACTTGCTCTTGGCCAAACATCCAGGGTCAAAGTATGCACTTGAGAGACAAGTGAGCATGGGATGGAGACATCCGTAAATCTAGCATCTGGCATATTGTTGAGTTGTCAACAAAAGAGAATATTTGTAACTCAGGGATGAACTGTCCTTGGTCCTTGGTACTCTCTGAGCTTGGTGGTTTGCTTGCAGATGTCGCATTACCCAACTAGGTAACATCATCAGAGCGAAAGTTGATTTACTGAGTTGATTAGCAATTCACATGGGGAAGGGGAGATCTGTGGAAATTATTTTCCCCATCCCTTTCTTTATCTATTTAAAAGGTATGGACAGCCTCTCAACTTAGAAGGTAAACCTGGGTGGCGAATTATTTCTCTCTCTCTCTCTCTCTCTCTCTCTCTCTCTCTCTCTCTCTCTCTCTCTCTCTCTCTCTCTGTGTGTGTGTGTGTTTGTGTGTGTGTGTGTGTGTGAAGTGAGCAGGGGGTGTTGTGATTGTGAATCCTCTCCTCCAGGACAGCCTCTCCTCTTCCCTCCTCCAATCCCCCTTTCTCCATGGTGCTCCTGCTAGCCAGATAGCCGAGCGCAGGGATGGATCGATCGCCCATCGATCCAGCAGACCAATCCATCACGTGGGTTTTCTTTCCAAAATATTTAATTAAAGGCGGTAGCAAACGACGTCTCGATTTATGAGGCTCTTACCAAGCTGAACTTGGTACCTTTCCTAAGCATGTGGAGAAGGAGGGGGAGCTGGCTGGGATGATAGCCAGGCAAGGAGACCCTTTTTTTCTGAAAGGAGGGGTAAGGGAGGGCTTGATAGAGAGGGAGGGACGGAGAGAGGGGGGAAGGAAGAGCTTGATAAGGAGGGAGGGAGGACGGTAAAGGAGGAAGGAAAGAAGGAAGGAAGAGCTTGATAGAGAGGAAGGGAGGGAGGGAGGGAGGAAAAGGAGGGAGGGAGGGTGGGGGGAGGAAGAAGAAGGAAGGAAGGTAAAGTGGGAAGGGAGGGAAGGAAGGAAGTGCTTAATAGATTGGGAGGGAGGGAGGAAGGAAGGTAAAGGAGGAAGGAAGGGAAGGAAGGAAGGAGGAAGAGTTGATAAGAGAGTGACGGACGGACGGAGGGTGGAAGGAAGGAAGGCACTGATAGCAACCCTTAACGCCCTAGTTTTCCGAGGAACTTCCAAAGCTTTCCAAGGTGCGAAACCCACTCAATGAGCTCGAACACGTCAATCCTAGAAACACCAGCAGAAACCAAATGGCGACCCAATATCTCAAGCTGCACAACCGCGTCCATCCTCCTCAGCCCTATCCTGGGGGCCCAACCATCTCCCCCTCCCCTCGCCCCTTGGCCTAGCCAACTGGGAAGGCTCCTCGGACAGGGCTCCGCTTCTCCTGGCTCTCCCAAGCCCCCGCCTTCCCCCCCACGGCTGAGATGATGGGAGCTGGAGTCCTCCCCCCCCACCCCCCTCGGCAGCCCCGTCTGAGAAGCGGCGCAGTAAATCCACGCTGCCCTGTCGGCCTTGCGCTCCCGCCTGGCCCTGTGCCTCATCAGTCCAGGGAAGCAAGGCTCGATGGCTGGGAGTGATGGCGTTTGACCTGCTTAAGAAAAGAGCCATAATTGGCATCAACTCTCCTTCCCCAGCCTTTGCACAGGTCTTGGTTGAATGGCAAAAATCAACGTGCTTTCCAAAGAGAACCAAGCGCGCCTGGCACTCGCGCAGGGAAGGAAGGAAGGAAGGAAGGAAGGAAGGAAGGAAGGAAGGAAGGAAGGAAGGAAGGAAGGCTTCCCCACAGGGAGAAATTGGAAATAATCACAGATTTAGTGCCAGGAAAAGAAAGGAAAACTTCTCTGGTTTTCCATCAGACGTTTCTCTGTAGGCCCCTGAGCTTTGCTGTTGCTTAAGATAAAGGCTCCTTTCTTTGTCGATGATGGTACACACAAACAAAATTATTATTTTTCCCCTGCTGTCTGTTTGTGGAGAGAAAACAAGGAAGATCGGTTCATTTATTGACCCAAAAAACAAAAGTCCCTTCCCTTCCCCGTCTTCATTTTGCCCTAACGAGGTTTTTGCACTTGGTAAATCACTTGCCTCTCCAGCAGCCTGGCTATTCTCTCTGGTGGGAGGGTGAAATTTCCTATTGGAAATCAATGTAAATCACACTTTCTGTAATGATAGTGATCCTGTAAAAATTAGCCCCAGAGAAAATAGCGGAGAAAAGAGAGGCAAAATCCTCAGCAGAAGTTATCTTTCTTGGACTCTGTCCTGCCTCAAAAACTCATTTGCTGCTCAACGTTTCAGAATCATTGCCTTGCGCAAAGAATGCAAAAAGTGGATTTTAAATAGAATAGAATAGAATAGAATAGAATAGAATAGAATAGAATAATAAATGAATAGAGTAGAGTAGAGTAGAATAGAATAGAATAATGAATAGATAAGAGTAGAATAGAATAGAATAATAAATGAATAGTAGAGTAGAATAATAAATGAGTAGAGTAGAGTAGAATAGAATAATAAATGAATAGAGTAGAATAGAATAATAAATGAATAGAGTAGAATAGAATAGAATAATAAATGAATAGATAGAGTAGAATATAATAATAAATGAGTAGAGTAGAGTAGAGTAGAGTAGAGTAGAATAGAATAGAATAGAATAGAATAGAATAGAATAGAATAGAATAGAATAGAATAGAATAGAATAGAATAGAATAGAATAGAATTTCAGAAGAAAACAGAACATTTACTTCAACTACATATGCTAGTTTTGTGGCCGCTTAGGAAATAGTCAGGCACGGGAAAAGTTTTGTGGCCCCCGGTGTTTTTTCTGTGGGAAATGGATCCAAATGGCTCTTTGAGTGTTTAAGGTTGCCGACCCCTGGTCTAGTCCTTTTTTGAAGCTATCTGAACTGTTGGCCATCAAATTCTACCAGTGATGGGGCTCTATAATTTAATGATGTCTCCCCAATTGCGACCTTATACAATTCTTCTGTTACCCATCTGGCATTATCTTAGATATTGCCTGTCCCGCCTACTTTTAGCACTTAGCCGTCATTGTCCTACAACACCAGATTCAAACCTTGAACTCATGTGAACTTAAACTATAGAATGATAGGTCTGAAAGGAACCTCAGAGATCTTCTAGTCCAATCTCCTGCTCAAGCCACAGGAGTCTTAGACCATCCATGTACAACTCTGATTGAAGAAAGGGTTACAGAGCAAGTGAGACTCTCTTTCCTTAATTTTCTAAGGTTAAAACAATTGTGATGGCTCTGATATTGCCTGCCACAACAATTCTCACTCATAATTTACTATTCAGGAAGCTCTCGACCCCTTTGCAGTTTTTAATATTATTACGTGTTTATGATGGTTTTCTTGGTAGGGTTCTACATCACCTTGACAAAAACAGATGGACTAGAACCTTTCCGGAAGAAGTAAACCATCAAACACATTGTGATGGGGCTTTGTATCGGATGACACTGTATAACCAGCCTCTTATACCTTATAACCGTGATGGCAAACCAATGGCACGCATGCCCAAAGTGGCACGCAGAACCATGTTGCCTGGCATGAGAGCCGTCACCCCAGCTCAGGTCCACCAGGCATGGATGTGTGCCTCCTGCCAGCCAGCTGATTTTCTGGGGCATGGGGGAGAAGCGTGCACATGTGTGGGGAGTGGGGGGGGAGTGCGTCCATGCGTGGAAAGCGGGGGCCCATTTTTGGTCCCAGGAGGTGACAGGGAGGCGCATGGAAATGCGTGATGACAAAAAGGTTAGCCAACACTGCCCTATACAGCTGAGGTGGCACAGTGGTTAGAGTGCAGTATTGCAGGCTACTTCAGCTGGCTGCTAGCTGCAGTTCAGCAGTTCAAATCTCACCAGGCTCAAGGTAGACTCAGCCTTCCGTCCTTCCAAGGTGGGTAAAATGAGGACCCGGATTGTTGGGGGCAAGAGGCTGACTCTGTAAACCGCTTAGAGAGGGCTGTAAAAGCACTGTAAAGCGGGATATAAATCTAAGTGCTACTGCTATTGCTAGAACAATCATCAATGCTTTGAAGTAATTTTGTTTAATCTGAACAAGCATTCGAGCCCTCCTCCTGCCCTCCCCCCACCTCCCCGTGCGCACACACAAACACACACTGCTCCAAGCTCTTTCCCTCCCGCCCCCCCATCTCTTGACAACAGATGCGAGCTCTAATGCAAATATTGCCATTTCCCTACTGAATTAACTTTGTCACTTAGCCCAGAAGCTGGCTGCGTTAAGCTAGCTTGCATTTTAATTTGGCCCTGAAGTTACTTATTTCATTATTGATCAAACATAATGCTGAATCAATGATCATCTTGTTACCTGGGCCATTTCCATGTAATACAGTGATATCACTGCCCGGAGTTACTCATTCCCATCCCAAAGTCACTTTACCATAAAATCAATGCTTGTTTGTTACTGATATAAGGGACAGCATATCTAATGCAAACTCAGTGCTAGTAGTGGGAGGTATCCGGCTATGCTTTCTCCTAATGCAGGGGGAGATTTCATGGTGGGGGCCACATCAGGGTTGCATTTGACCTCAGGGGGCCGGGGTGGATGTGGCCAGAGTGGGCGTGGCCAGCTCAATGTCACTCATGTCCGGGGCGCTTGTGGTGGCCTGAGCACTCTGCCAGGCGAAAACAGGCTCCCGAGCTCCATTTTCGGCTGCCAAATTACCAAACGTAATTTCTAATATTGGATTTTCCCTCTTACCAGAGGGAGCCCCACCTGTGGAGAACTGTGAAGCCATTACCATGGCAACTCCACTGTGCTGTACAGTAGAAGCCATTTGAAGGCACAACAGACTGTATCTTAACAGAACATATACCCCGAGGGGTGTTAGAGATGTCTTGCCCCCACAGTATTTTTTTCCAGAGAGTAAGTTATCAACTTTGGTTGAAATTGCTTGAGGCATTCAAGAGTTATGTTGGAATGTGCGCGCGTGCACGCATGCACACACACACACACACACACACACACACACACATACACCCAAAATGGGCTTACTGGAAATAGTTGAGCATTCCAACTGCTGATCCACTGGGTTACTAACTTATCAACTGCAGCAACTGCCTTATCAACGGTGGCGAGAAAAGTCGCAAAATGGGGCAATACTCACTTAACCAACATCTCACTCTACCACAAAAATGGGGGGCTCGGTTGTAGGTTGCCATAGGTCAAGGACTATCTGGGTTTGCATTCGGTTGGTGCTAGTTCTTCCCAGCTTGGATCTTCAGAGATAATTTTGCCTGCAACGTGCTTCAGCTTCTCCTTCCCTGAATGTTATTTCTATTGAAGTTGGCTACCCTTTGCCAGTTCCCGAGTGAAGCAATCTAGTTAATTGCTGTTCTACAGCCATGTAGAACAGGACGCGGTGGTGACTCAGTGGCTAAGACGCTAAGCTTGTCGATCAGAAAGGTCGGCAGTTCGGTGGTTCAAATCCCTAGTGCCGCATAACGGAGTGAGCTCCCGTTACTTGTCCCAGCTTCTGTCAACCTAGCAGATCGAAAGCACGTAAAAAATGCAAGTAGAAAAATAGGGACCATCTTTGGTGGGAAGGGAACAGCTTTCCATGCTCCTTTGGAGTTGAGTCATGACACCCACATGACCATGGAGACGTCTTCGGACAGCGCTGGCTCTTCGGCTTTGAAATGGAGATGAGCACTGCCCCCTAGAGTTGGGAACGAGTAGCACATATGTGCAAGGGGAACCTTTACCTTTACCTTACAGTTATCATTACAATACAGTGGATCTAAGCCTTGTGTCCCTTCCAAGGCTCCTGATCTTGAGGCTGGAAAAACCAGCTCACGGTGCCCTCTGCTTGAGAAGAATCCCTTACAAGGGGCTCAACCCTTGCCCTCTGCTCCCCACGACCAGAAGTCCTCTTCACATGAAGGCATTCGCCCGTCTCTGCAATATTTGGCTAAAATGGGCATTGCAAAGCCGGGAGAAGGAGAACGGGCCCTCCTTCCTCTCTCTCTCTCTCTCTCTCTCACAGGACCACGCTCAACTCAGAACAAGCGCCGGAGTTCACCGGGGACACCCAAGGGTAAATACCAACATAGGGAGTCGTGGAGAGGAAGACACAAAGGGAATAATCGGATTTAGAAGACCTCATAAAAGCCAAGGATCCTTGTTCAGCCAAGATCAACAAGCTAATATTGACAAAGAAACAGCAGAGAGATGCCTGCTTGGTGGGTCGGTCTCATGCTCGCGCACATATGCTCCACCAATCTTCTTTGTCAACACTTTCTTGATTTGGTTTTCTCTGCAGGGGGAACTGAGTTAATGAAGTGCCCCGGTCTGTGGATTGACAACCGGCTAGCTGTGTTTGTGTAACGTCAGCTCAGTTAAACGAATGGAAATCCAGAGGGCATCTGTGCGCCAGAACAGGATGCAAATATGCAGCTCACAACAGAGGCACGATGCCGAGAGAAGACGCAGAACCACCATCGTGGTCAGGGGTGGGATTGAAACATTTTAGGAACCGGTTCTCTGCCTGGTTGCTAGGTGAACATGGCCAGGGGGTGTGTGATCTACTCAGCCTCTTGCACCATGGCAGGAGGGGTGTTTTTCCCCTCCCCGGGCTCCAGAGGTTTTCCTCGAGCCTCTAGGAGAGCAAAAATGTCCTTTCCAAGCTCCAGAGGCCCCCTGGAGGATGGAAACAGACTTGTTTCCAGACTTCTGGGAGGCCCATTTTTTGTCCTCCCAGAGCCTCTGCACGGGCCCTGCATTTACCTGGCATGATGAACGGGCTGCGTGGAGACTCCTGGGAGGGGAAGGGTGGGCAGGGCAAGCCAGTCCTTCCAACTACTGGTTTGGCAAACTAGAAGTAAAATTAGCATCGGGTTAGCCTGAACCGGTCTGAACTGGCTGAATCCCACCCTTGATCGTGGTCTCTACTGGGCAACCATGGAAGAAGCTTAGAAGATGCATTCAGCCCACGTGGACAACTTGGTTAGTTGTAACAATGGCCGGATGGCTGCACACAGAGTGCCGTTTGGATGAAGATCCCCTTTCAGGGCCCAGTTCAGCTTGCTGTATAAATGCGATCACAAATGATCCAGGAAAACCAGACCCTGGGACCACCAGATCCTACTGGAGAACTGGTAACATGAATCTTGGCTCAAGTGAGTTAGGTCTTGCATGGAAGGCTGGCTTTGTGGGAAGTCCATGACGGGTTGAGGCCATCACAGATGGAGACTCGGTGCTCTGAAGCACTCCTGGCATTGATGGAAACCACCATGTCATGGAATTTAAGGCTGCTTCTTCCCATAAGAGAAGCAGCCCAGAATTTGCTACCTTGTATTGGTTGGGTTAAGGTGGCTCAGTGGCTAAGACTCCTCTTCTTCCTCCTCCTCCTCTTCCTCCTCTTCTTCTTCTTCCTCTTCCTCTTCTTTGTCTTCTTCTTCCTCCTCTTCCTTTCCTTCTTCTTCTTTTTCTTCTTCTGCCATATCCGTCATAGGATGTTGACAATCACGTTGGAGATCCTATTTTGATCAACAGCCACATGAAAAAATGCTGCTGAGTTTTGCCCCAAACCAGTCTCTTTTAAAGCCACGATGTTCTTCTTCTGTCTGGACCTCGTTTGCCTTCAATCTTTTCCTGGAGGATTAAGTGAAGGATGCTGTATTTTTCAGGGCATTGCATCACATGTCCTAATCACCACTGTTAGTTGTATGGTGGGACTGAGGTGGCCTCAGGTGGTTGCAAGGTGGGCCCACCAGATTCCCTGTGGCTTCATTTGTATGGGTCTATTCCTCTCTCTCTCTCTCTCTCTCTCTCTCTCTCTCTCTCTCTCTCTCTCTCTCTCTCTCTCTCGGTTGCCACTAACTATGAGAATGGATGCTCCAGAAGATAAATTACCATATTTTTCAGAGTATAAGACGCACTGGAGTATAAGACACAACACGATTTTGAAGAGGTAAATAAAAAAAAAGTTTTTGTACTCTGCAGACCTCCCAAAAATGGCCCGTTTTTCGCAAAAACAGGCCCATTTTTTTTCAAAAAAAGAGCATGAATAGCCTTTAGGAGGCTTGTAGAGTGCTCCTGGGGGGGGGGGCAAAAACGAGCAAAACATGGCTTGTTTTTTGCAAAAATTGGCCCATTTTTATCAGAAAAAAGGGCATGCAGAGCCTTTAAGGGACTTAGAGAGTGTTCCTGAAGGCTGTGGGGGGGACAAAATTGAGCAAAAATCGGCCCATTTTTCACTTATTTCTGCCCTCCCCAGCCCCCTGGAGCACTCTGGAAGCCTCCTAAAGGCTATGCACAGCCATTTGGTGAAGGGGCGGTGTTTTGGGAAGCAGAATAATGCTGTATTCAGTGTATAAGACGCACCCAGATTTTCAGCCTTTTTTTTAAGGAAAAAGGTGCGTCTTATACTCCGAAAAATATGGTACATCGGGGTCCATATTTTTTGTTTTCTTCCTTGCAACTTGTCCTTCTCCGAGCAAGTATGTCCCTCTGTGTATGTATTTGTGTATGTCTGTGTCTTCCTTAAATGGCTTAGAAAGCACTTAAGGCCCTAATGCCTTGTGTTGGCCAGCATTCCCCAATTAACTAATATCACTTTGATCCTATTAACGGGAAGGCTTTTTTAACCTTCATTTCCACTCTCCACCTCCAGAAGATAATCCTTTGCTTGTATCATTCACAAATGTGGGGGAAATCTGGCTTCCCTCTGCCACAATCTGTCTTCCTTTACAAGCAAGTCCTTAAGCAGAACATTTGTTTGATCAGTGTCCTGGTGTCTGTTCTACAAGCGGCACTCCGGCCTGGAGGAAATGATCAAGGGGAGGGTGTTTTGGGGCATGCACCGAGTGCCTTTTTTTTTCATGAGCCAAGCTATTTTGATTCCTGCATGTAGAGTTTAGGAGGTAAGAGGAAGCATCAGCTTAGCTTAAATGTTTGTGGCTTGCTGGTGGAAAGGAGAAAGAGAGAAAGAGAGAGGGAGTGAAAGAGAAAGAGAAAAAGAGAGAAAGAAAGGAAAAGAGAAATAGAAAAAGAGAAAAAATGGAAGGGAAGAAAAAGAAAGAGGAAAAGAGAGATAGAAAAAGATTGAGAGAAAGAGAGAGAGAGAAAAAGAAAAAAGAAAAAGAGTGTGAGAAAGCAAGCAAAAGAAAGTAAGAGAGAAAGAGACAGAAAGAAAAAATAGAAAGAAAGAGAGAAAAAGAAAGAGGAAAAGAGAGTTGGAGAAAGAGAAAGAAAGAAAGAGAAAAGAGAAAAATGTGTGAGAGAAAGCAAAAGAAAGAAAGGAAAAAAGAAAGAGACAGAAAAAGAAAGAAACTGAGCAAGAAAGAGCAAGAGAAAGAGAGAAAAAGAGAGAAAGAATGATTATGAGTGATTATGAATCTTGTTGCTATGTTCCATTCAGGCAGTCCTCGACTTACAACGGTTCACTTAGTCACCATTCAAAGTTATAACAGCACTGAAAAAAGTGTCCTGCGATCATTTCTCACACTTATCACCATTGCAGCATCCCCATGGTCACATGATTTATATTTCGATGCTTTGACTCACGTTTATGATGGTTGCAGCACCCAGGTGTGTGG